>NC_136490.1:1795000-1882500 GCF_053919585.1 Euprymna scolopes
ACCTTGGCAACAGACTTGATGTACGTGTTCCATTTCAGATCAGGAGTAAAGGTCAAACCCAGAAGCTTGTCAAAACACGGGGCCTCACCCAGACGAGAGCCATCCATCCCAATTGATGCCAGATGGGGATCAGAGAGTTGATGATGTAAGGATAGAAGTTTGGTTTTAGATGCATTAAAAGTAACCAGCCACGTCTTCCCCCACTGAACCACGCGATCGAGATCAGAGGAGAGAGAATCAGAGAGAACTTTGCCAAGCCCCACCACTACACAGTAGAGATCCCTAGATGTAAGAAGTCGTTCTTAATAGTTTTTTCCCCATAACTGTTAGACTCTGGATTCCCTTCTGGGTTCATGTTTTCCTAATTGTACTGACATGCAGAAGTTCAAGTATAATGTGAACAGACATCTTGCTGCTCGACTCCCTACATAGTATCTCTACAACTACTCTCCCCGAGAATAGCCCCCTACATCAAAGTAGCACTGTGCCTTGTTTGGGGTGAAAATGGAATTAAAAAAAAAAGAAAAAAAAGAGTGACGGATTCGCTTGGAGATGCACAAATGGCCAATGTAGGCAGTGAAGCTTTTGAAATGGGAAAAATATAAAGATTACATGTTGTCCTATTACATTGTAGTTGTTGATTGGAAAAAAGTTTTCCTTTGTTTCTATAGATTATTTTACACACACACACACACACACACACACACACACACACACACACACACACACACACACACACACACACACACACACACACACATATGTACTAGAAGATGTACCCTGCGTTGTTCAGTATTAAGTGTAACATTAAATTCCTTTAAAAAAATATGAAGTAAAAAAAAAAGGGGGCAGAAACTGAGACATGTGCATGCGAGTATTATGTTTTTTCTAAACAGTTCACTTCTTGTAAGTAAAAAAAAATACTTGAGCTGAGATCGAAACTAAAACCTAAAGACAGTGAGTCAAGTATGATAACCATTAGACCAGCTTACCACGATCTTTAAAAAGTGTTTCCAAACCTTGTGACACAGTTGACAAACAGATAAAAATCTAATGACCCCCCACATACCAATTTTTCAATTTTGACCCCTTAGCAGCCCTTTTTCTGGATGAAAACCGATTAAAAAGTTTTCCACATGTCTGAATACCCATTATACCAAATTTGAAGTCTTTAGATAAAAAATTCGTTGAGTGTATAGGTTGAGAAATGTCCTCACACACACTTTCTCACTTATATATATATATATATATATATATATATATATATATATATATATATATATATATATAGTCATCCACATACAGTACTGTTTCGCTGTTTGAAACTTACCATATGTTGTTTTTTTTTTATTGAAATTATTATGCGATAAATGTTTTCTATCATAATATTTTTCGTGTTTTTCTCTAGTGTTTTAAACTGAGTAACGCTCGGTGTATTCTGGCAGTTTATGGTGAGAAATAAACTTACAGGGCTGTTGCGTCAGAAATGGATGGAAAATAATGTCAAACACTTACATAGATTTCTTTGGAAGACATCAGATTAATAGTTGCCAAAATTAATGAGATTATCTTGGTGGCAAAACTTGTTAGTTGGTGTGTATTCCACACTTGTTAATAACACAATAAAATGACTTGATAATTCAACAAATGCAGTTCAACAATTTATTTCAAATGATTCTACAAGAAGAGAAATTATATTTTGGGGAAATCCTGCCAATAAGATTTCAATAATCTTGATGAGCTACTGCCAGTTCATGTTATCTGTTCCATGTCCAAGCGACAACTGAATGTTGCGTTGTTGAATATATATATAATTTATATAATATATACATCTAACAATTCTTTTGTTGCTATCCTCCAAATAAACACAGGGATGAATTTCAATTTTATGGGACACAAATATGTAAATCAATGCCATCTGTAATGTGTGTCCATGTACACCTCTGCTTCCAAATATGCGTCGCCACATCTCTATATCCAACATGAAGCTGGAAATAATAAATGGAGGAGTTTGGTCATCCTGCCTATGAAATCCTTCGAACATTGAAAGGGTAGGAGTGAAAGGAAGAGGAGAAGTGTGAGTCATAATTCACAGTACAATTTCAAACATCACATTTATGGAGAGTAGATAATACATTGTGGTTGTGTTATCGACAGCTCCAGTAACTCTCACCTCTCCTTTTTAGTCCCTCAGTCCTCATTTCCAATGAGTGATTTTTCTGACAAAGGGTGAGGAAAAGCTGCTTTCCAGGTCGGTAGTACTTCCTGACATGTCGGAAATTTTTCTGTTTCTATGTCTATTCTTGTAGCTACGTCACTAGTAAGGGTGCTGGAGGTAAACGTTTCATCTGGGCTGACGTTACCCGCCTGATAGTCAGGGACCCGAACCTTGGATTAATCACTAAGGAGGCTGTCCTATAAGCAGATGCAAAGTACTGGCGCTGCTGTATTGCCATTTGGTGAATGGATTCTGGACCATGCAATAGTTTCTCGTGGGGCCTCTTGATGCCATACTTGTGGGTAATTGTTATGGCTTTACCTTATGTGCTACAAAACAACAACAAAATAAATTCTTGTCTTTCTCTCTCTTACTTTCCCTCTCTGTCCTACTCTAATCAAGTCTGTCGACCTGTTCCACAAACCCCCAAAACTCAACATGAAATATCCCCCCTCAAAAAAAAAACATGAATAAAGCTAGAACTCCATCCTCCAACGTAGACCCCTACTACCATGTCTCCTTTTCAACATCAGGGGTCTACATTCCAACCTTCCAGAGGTTGAAATTCAATTACAGGAGACGAAACTAGACTTACTTTTTCTAAGCGAAACTGGCATAGGACCAACCACTTCCCTAGATGAGTTCATAATAAAAGGATACTCTAACTTAACATCAAAATCTGACCCCCAAGATCGCCATGGACATGGAATATGTGCCTACATTAAAGATGGCTTTCCATGTGGTAGAGATATCTTCAGAGAAGACCCTAATTTACCTTATATGTGCTTCCAGGTTGCACTTGCTTACACCACCACATTTATATTTGCCCTCTATTGCCCCCACAACAGTGGTGTTACTGTTTTTAAGAATATATCTGAGAAAATTGACCTCATCCTGTCTGCTCATTCTTCGGCTAACATTCACATTTGCGGTGACTTCAATGTCCATAATGTGGAATGGCTGACCCACTCAAATAAGACTGATGATGAGAAGAGGTTCTGTCATGATTTTTCCATTGCCTATGACCTCAATCAGATTGTTCGCGAACCCACCCGTGAGCCTGATACTACTGGTCAATATGCAAGCCTTCTAGACCTTTTTCTCACAACTTCCCCTGAGCTATGTTCATGTTCCATTCTATCTCCTCTGGGATCCTCCGACCACTCCATCGTATCAGTTAAGATAAAAATAAAATGTAATAAGTCTTCAGATGTACCTCTCCACCGTACTATATATCGATACTCTATGGCTGACTGGGATAGCTTCCATACATTCATATCTGATCTACCTCTGCATTCCATGTTTAAAAAGGATGTGTCCTCTATAGTATCAGACCTGACCGAATGGTTAATTGTAGGCATAGACCGATTCATACCATCCAAAAATTCCAACAAAAACCTAACAGCCAGCCATGTGCTGCTGCCATTGCGCACAGAAATCACTTTTTCCATACCTACCAACGTAATAGATGTACTGAAACTAAAGTTGCTTTCAGGACTGCCAGCAACCACTGTAAAAGAGTAATAAAAAATGCAAGAGAGCTATATGCTCAGTTCGTCAAATCCAAAGTAGCTGAGCAGCGGCTTGGTTTTGGCAAATAGCAAACAGGATCCTGAACAGAAGCGGGCATTCTATCCCAACCATCATCAATGGACCTGAGGTCATCTCATCAGCATCAGACAAGGCCAAACCATTTGCCAAGAACTTTACAGCCAACTCTATCCTCTGCGATGAAGGTCATCAACTCCCCGTATTTCCTCCTACAACAGACAACACACTATCCAACATACAAATATCTGTGCATGAGGTCACCAAACTAATCAAGAACCTTGATTCCAGTAAAGCAACTGGCCCAGACGGCATTCCAATTATAGTGTTGAAAAAGCTTCGACTTGTGTGTCATGAGTAAGTTACTGGAATCCATATTAAATAGAGAAGTAGTCAACCACCTCAGCAGAAATAACCTCCTTAGTGACATGCAATATGGTTTCTGTTCTGCAAGATCTACAGCTGATGTGCTAAAAGTTATATCCCATAGGATTAGTGAATCTCTTGACAAAGGCTTCCTTTCTAGGGGAATTGCTCTTGACATATCAAAGGCCTTCGATAAGGTATGGCATAAGGGTCTACTTCACAAGATTTTCAGCTATGGTATAACTGGAAATGTTTTCTCAATAATTAAATCATTTTTCTCTGATAGGTTCATAAGAGTAGTGGTTGATGGGCAGCAATCAGAGGCCCACAGTATTAATGCTGGTGTCCTCAAGAGGTCCATCCTGGGCCCAACTCTCTTCCTGATCTACATCAATGATCTCCCAAAACACACACTTAAATCATTCGTTGACATCTACGCTGATGACACGGCCATCTACGGCAACACATCAAAGGCCGTAAATGACGAAGCTCTCTCTGATTCTCTTTCTTTTGATCTTGAGTGCGTGGTACAGTGGGGAAAGAGGTGACAGGTTATTTTTTAATGCATCTAAAACCAAGCTCCTATCTTTACATCATCAACGCTCTGTTCCTCATCTAGCATCAATTGAAATGGATGGCTCTCGTCTTGGGGAGGCTCCATGTTTTGACAAGCTTCTGGGTTTGACCTTTACTCCTGATCTGAAATGGAACACGTATATCAAGTCTGTTGCCCAGGCTGCTGGGAAAATGATGGGATCCTTCTACCGCTCCAGAAGATATCTCACTACTGATGTAATTCGCTATCTGTATAAAAGCCAAGTACATCCAAGGATGGAGTACTGCTTCCACATGTGGGCTGGAGCTTCAAAAAACAGCCTATCCTGCCTTGACAGAGTACAAACTAGACTTCGTGGTGTAGTGGGAGATGCCCTTTTCTCTTCCTTGCAACCTCTCTCCCACAGAAGAGACGTTGCGAGCCTGTCTTTGTTTTATCGTTATTTCCATGGCAGGTGCTCGTCCGAGCTCCAATCTCTGGACCCCCTCACCAATCTTTCACGATAAATACCCGTTTAGCTAAAACCACTGTCAATAAATTCCCCCATTCTTTATCTGTGCCTAAATCAAAACGCGGATTCCATGAACAAAGCTTCTTTCTGAGAAGTGCACGCCTGTGGAATTCTCTTCCGTTTGCCTGTTTACCTGGCTACAACTTGGATGTCTTCAAGTCCAATGTAAAAAAATTCCTGATTAATCGCCCCCTTAAGTAAGACACTTTATCAAATTTCCAATACCAACTATTACTACGATATTTTCCCATTAATTATTGTACACACAATAACCCTTATCCCCGAGTGGCTTCCGGGCCTTGATAAGTGGTGGTGATCCCCCGTGAAAAAAATCACATAAGCTGCTGGAATATGCCGACGCAACATCCACGAAAAAGCAAGTCATTCTCTGCATAAGTATCGCCTTTTTTCACAAGTAAAACATCAATCATGTTAAACTTCTAAGGAGCTGCTAAAAACAGCCTATCCTGCCTTGACAGAGTATAAATAGACTTCGTGGTTTGGTGGGGGATGCCCTTTTCTCTTCCCTGCAGCCTCTCTCCCACAGAAGAAACGTTGCGAGCTTGCCTTTGTTTTATCGTTATTTTCATGGCAAGTGCTCGTCTGAGCTCCAATCTCTCGTCTCTCCTCGCCAATCTTTCACGAGAAACACCCATCTGGCTGAAACCCACTCTTTATCTGTGCCTAAATCCAAACGTAGATTCCAGGAGCAGACCTTCTTTCTCAGAAGTGCACGATTGTGGAACTCTCTTCCTTTCGACTGTTTCCCACCTGACTACAACTTCGATGTCTTCAAGTCCAACATAAACAAATTCCTGACAAACCGCCCCCTTAAGTAAGACACTCTATCAAACCTCTAATACTAACGATTACTACAATACTATCTCATTGATTACTGTACACGCAATAACCCTCATCCCTGAGTGGCCTCCGGGCCTTGATAAGTGGTGACCCCCATGTAAAAAAAAAAAAAAAAAACTTAGACGATTGGGCTGCGTTTAGTAGCCAAGACTCACTGACTCACCGCAAGTTCTACGATCAGCATTATAATTCCTACTTGTTTGTTGCAGTTTCGTTATGTGATGTTTTATGATAGGACACCAAAAATACATTCTGAAGCTTTTGTTTAAAAACAAAAGCTTCAGAATGTATTTTTGGTGTCCTATTATAAAACATCACATATGATTATTGAAACGTTTTAATACTCCCATCTGTCGTCATTACGTTTAATAACATCAAGGGCAATAACTCTTTAAAATTTAACAAAAATTATCTCCCTTTTTTATTTTTATGCCATAGATTAATAATGTAATGGTTTCCAACCTGGGGGCAACTAGTGTTCTCTTGCTGAAGATGTTGCTGCAGTTTTAACAGAATATAACAGTGTAGATACTGTTAAAGCAATTTTGGTGGATAATAACAGTACAAATACTGGATTTGAAGCAGAACTTATTATTACAGCTCTTGAAAAGAATATTAACAAAAATGACATGCTGTTGGCATGCACTTCATCAAAATGAACTGCCATTTAAAGCAATTTTAAAATTAATTGATGGAATAAGAAATCCAACAACATTTATTGGTCCTTTGAGAAAACTTTGTACGTATGCTTATCATGATTTGCCTTAAGTAGATTTTAAAAAAATTAGTGGCCTTTTAGATCTTCATTATCTGACAGCAGAAGAAACAAATAATTTAAGTGACGAGCTTGACAATTTAAAATATAATGCTTTTGCACTACTTCTGGAAAATATCATAATATCGACGATAAACTCAGATGAATTGGACATTCATTAAATTTTATTAGTTTTCTCACTTTACCCAAACGATCTTCAGTTTAATTCATATTTCATCACAAAATAAAAAAAAAAGAAAAATAGACTGAAAAAGATTACTGCTGTCAATTTTCTAGCATGGTAGAGAGAGCCCACCTTCCTTGCAGCAACTGCAGCAATGCCCTCAATGTATCTGTTCCAACTCATGTTCCCTGTGAACGTTAAACCAAGGAGTTTGAATGAAGTATATTTAAGTAATGTATCTTTAGCCATAGCTATTGGTGGTTGAAAAGGTTTCTTGTAATTATTAAAGGAAGCGAACTTAGTCTTGGCAGTATTGAATGTGACCATCCATTTTTGTCCCCATTCCTCTACAGATTAGAGGTCTTCCTTTAGGGTTTCTGCCATTTCCTTAGATATGTGTACATTTGTTTTCTCCTCGTGCCTGTTATAGAGCATGGTGTTATCAGCAAATATACCCATCACAGAGACAATTTTATCAGTAAGGTCATTTATGAATATCAGTAATAATAAAGGTTCAAGGATCGACCTCTGAGGTACACCCACATTTATATCATATTATTTAGATTTACGACCATCGAGGGCAACCTGGATTCTTCTCTTATTTAAGAAGGATTTAATTATGTTAAATATTTGTCCAGTAATACTATAGGATTTAATTTTCATGAGAAGACCATCGTGCCATACCCTGTCAAAAGCATTAAATATATCTAGGGCTAATACCCTCCCCCCTTTGCCTTATCCACTGTATGATATATACGTTGAGAGATTATAGTTAGAACATCTGCAGTAAAACGGGCTTGCCTTAATCCATATTTTTGGTTGGACAGAAGTTTAGTAACTGTAAGGTGGTGGACTAGAGCTTGATCGATTATGGACTTAAATATTTTGGCGAAAAGAAGGAGGAAGCTAATGAGGCGATAATTTAATGGGTCAGTTTTTTCACTAAAATTCTTGTAAGCTGGTACCACAGAAGCAGTTTTTCAGCAGTTATGGAAGCAAGATTCATTAAGGCATTTGTTGAAAAGTTTGGAGAGAACAGGAGGTACCTCAGCTGAGCATTTTTTTAATAGCACAGCCGGGATGAGATCAGATCCACATGCTTTTGAGGCATCTAGGTTTTTATGATATCATGTACTTGAGAGATGGTGATTTTCAGATCATCTAGTGTGGTGTCTGTCCACAAAGAAAAATCAGGTAGGGAGTTGTTTGCCGGGTCCAATGTAAAGTTTGAGGCAAACCAATGGGCAAGCATGTTAGCCTTCTCGGTTGCCATGTAAACAACCTTATGATTGTTGTATAGTGGAGGAACTACACTGTTGTAGATTTTCCAGAAATCACGAGCTACTAATTTCTACACTTCGATGCGTTTTCTTGTAGTGTTGGTATATATTTACTCTTACCTGTCACTATTTCTATTATACAATTACTTCTAACATCTATAAACTTTTGTCAGATAAATCTGTGGTATGCATGCTGCTTTTAAGCAATGGCTACTATGTAAGTAGAAGTAAATGATTGGGGAGAATGGGGTTTGCTATAGAACTTCCATGTGAGAACATATGATTCAATTGCCGCTTTGAATCATTCAGTGGTCTCATTTGCGCACTGTTCAGCAGGAAGAGAAAAAATATTTCCCCATGAAGCATCTCTGATGAGATCCCTAATGGCTTCCCAGTAAGCCTTCTTATAGTACCTTATCGTTTTGAACAATGACTCTTCAGCTTTGGGCCGAGAGTTTAAGGTAATTTCTACAATTATCACAGCATGGTCAGCATTCCCTAGCAGGCTAAGGGCATTCGTTACACAATCATTCTGCCTTTATCTTAGATTTGTGTACATCTTCCCTCATGCATGTTATCAAGCATTGTATCATCAGCAAATGTACCCATCTCGGACACAATATTATCAGGGAGGTCGTTAATGAATACCAGGAATAATAGTGGTTCAAGGATCGACCTCTTAGGCACTCCCACATTAATGTTATGCTGCTTGGATGAACGTCTACCAATGACAACCTGGATGATCCTATTGTCTAAGAAAAATCTAATTATATTTACTATACGTCTAGTTATACTTCATGATTTGATTTTCATTAGCAACCCTTCGTGCCAGACTTTGTCAAAGGCCTTGGATATAACTCTGGCTTCGCCCATCTTATCCAGTGCATAGTTTAAGTGTTCAGAGATTACTGTTAAAATAGCTGCAGTAGAACGACACTGCCTTAATCCATACTGTTTGTCAGAGTAAAGATTTGCTTTTGTAAGGTGATGGACTAGTGCTGGATTAATTAAGGTCTCAAAGATTTTAGCGAAGATGAGAAGGAGACTGATAGGGCGATAATTGAGAGGGTCCGTTCTCTCACCAGAATTCTTGTACACTGGTTCCACAGAGACCATATTTCAGCTATTAGGAAAGTAAGATTCAGCAAGGTATTTATTGTGGAGCTTGGAAAGTAGGGGGGGTTAGCTCGGCTGAACATTTCTTAATTAGTATAACAGTGATCAGATCAAACCTACACGCTTTGGAGGTGTGTAAGCATTTTTTATGATATCGCGGACACAAAAAGGGGTGATTTTTAAATCATCAAGTGAGCTTCAGTCCGCATAGGGAAATTTGGGAGGGAGTTGTTTGGTGGAGTTGGAGGCGAATCGCCGGGCAAACAGTTCTGCTTCTCGGTTGCCATGCATGAGATCTTTTAGTTGTTGGATAGTGGGGGAATTTCTGATTGCCCTTTATTCACTACACTATTATAGATTTTCCAGAAATCACAAGTTCCCATCTTTTGCGATTCTAGTTTGACTGTTGCTATTTCTTTCTTACAATGATTTCTAGCATCTATAAATTTTTGCTTATTTGTATTTGACTTATCACGTACAAACCGGCTGAATGCATGCTATCTTTGTGCAATGGCAGCTTCACAGTCTGTAGTGAACCATGAAGGGGAGTGGAGCTAGCTATAATACTTCCGTGTGGGGATATATGCTTTAATGCCTGCTTTGCACCATTCAGTTGTCGTAAGGGTTGACTGGGAAGCCATCAAAGACATCTTGTTGACCAACTAATAAATATCCCTGCAAATCTGGTTCCAAATAGTAGCCCCTCACGACTAAGTGGCCCTGTGCCTTGTTTTGGGGTGAAATGACAATATTAAAAAAAAAAGAATTGTGTAAACATTTCTAGCGATCCCTATATAATCAATGTCAGTAAAGATGAAATAAAAGTCGTGGAAAATTCACGAGAAAATCCCTGGAAAGCTTGATCAGAATTCTGTAGTTCGAATGAAAAATGTAAAAGACTTCTGTATAGAAGTTGGGCTCTCTCTACCGTGCTAGAAGGTCATTCACACCCAATAGTATCCTGTATCTCTACAAAGCCACTATTCGGCCATGCATGGAGAATTGTTGCCACATCTGGTGCCCCATTACGATTCTCTCACTCTTAGACAGAGTTGAAAAACGAGTCACCAACCTAATAGGTCCCACACTAGCAACCAAATTTCAACCTGTGTCCCATTACTGAAACGTTACATCTTTGTGACTTTGTTACTCCATGCATATGCAAATGGTGGCCTTGTAGAGGTACAGGATACTCTCAGGTGTGAGTAGTCTTCTAGCATGATAGAGGAACCCCACCTTTTTTGCAGCAGCCTTTGCAGTGTCCTCAATGTATTTGTCCCGATTTATATTGCTCGTGAATGGTAAGCCGAGGAGTTTGAAGGAAGAATTCTCAGGTAGGGTGTTATTTATTAAGGATAGGCATCTTATAATTGTTAAAGGAGAACAACTTAGTCTTACTAGCATTAAATTCTATCATTAATTTTCGATCCCCATTCCACTAGTCTGGAGGTCATTTTCTAACGATTCTGCAATTGTTTTAGATTTATGTATATACGTTCTTCCCTCGTTCATATTATCGAGCATTGTATCATCAGCAAATATACCCATCTCGGACACAATATTATCAGGGAGCTCGTTTACGAATATCAGGAATAATAGTGGTCCAAGTATAGACCTCCAAGGCACTCCTGCATGAATATATGTTCTATAAAAAAATCAAATTTTTGTTAGAAATATTGGGTCACAAACTTATAGTAGAAAATATACAAAGAACACACACACACACACACACACACACACACACACACACACACACACACACACACACACACACACACACACACACACACAGAGTTCTACGACCACCAAAAAAATTATCAGTTAACTTTTGCAGTTAAAAAGAAATTCTACTCTCTTGCCGTTTAGATCATTCGTTGACATCTATGCTGATGACACGACCATCTACGGAAACACATCAAAGGCTGTAAATGACAAAGTTCTCTCTGATTCTCTCTCCTCTGACCTCGAGCACGTGGTTCAGTGGGGGAAGATGTGGCTGGTTACCTTTAATGCATCTAAAACCAAACTCCTATCCTTACATCATCAACGCTCTGATCCCCATCTAGCATCAATTGAAATGGATGGCTCTCGTCTGGGTGAGGCCCCGTGTTTTGACAAGCTTCTGGGTTTGACCTTTACTTCTGGTCTGAAATGGAACACGTACATCAAGTCTGTTGCCAAGGTCGCTGGAAAGATGGTGGGATCCTTCTACCGCTCCAGAAGATATCTCACTACTGATGCAATTCTATATCTATATAAAAGCCAAGTACGTCCAAGAATGGAATACTGTTGCCATATCTGGGCAGGAGCTGCTAAAAACAGCCTATCATGCCTTGATAGAGTACAAAATAGACTTCGTGGCATAGTGGGGGATGCCCTTCTCTCTACCCTGCAACCTCTCTCCCACAGAAGGGACGTTGCGAGCCTATCCTTGTTTTATCGTTATTTCCATGGCAGGTGCTCGTCTGAACCCCAATCTCTGGTCCCCCGTCGCCAATCTTTCACGAAAAACACCCGTCTAGTTGAATCCACTGTGAAAAATTTCCCCCACTCTATATCTGTGCATAAATCAAAACGCGGATTCCATGAACAAAGCTTCTTTCTTAGAACTGCACACCTGTGGAACTCTGTCCCGTCTGCCTGCTTCCCACCGGACTACAACTTGGATGTCTTCAAGTCCAATGTTAACAAATTCCTAATGAACCGCCCCCTTAAGTAAACACTTCATCAAATCTCCACACTAACGTAATGTACTTGCAATAACCCTTATCCCTGAGTGGCTTCCGGGCCTTGATAAGTGGTGATCACTGTGTAAAAAAAAAGGAAAAAAGATCAATAAATAAATCAACGTATATTAATTCAAAACTAGCAGAACCTGAGGAAATTCCATTGGAAAATTTTTTAAACGCATCATAAATAAAATGAATGAAAAATTAAATAAAACAAATAACGACAAATTTAAAACAATTTTTAGTAAATTATTTTTTAACCTTTTAAAGTAAAAAACAATTAATTTTAAAATAATCAACCCTTTTTATGAAAATTTTAAACATTGTTTTTTTCCTGAATTGTTTTTTATATAAATTATAAAGGAATAGAGGTCAATTCAGTTGCACATTTTTTTAATTTTAAAAAGAAACTCCTCTCAACATGACGTAAAAATATTATAAAATAAAAAAATTTGAAACCATAAACAGCCATGCATTTTTCGTTTTGAACATTTTTGAAGGGGAAATAGTTTTAATGATTTTTAACTGATAAAGAACGGCTATAAAGGGAGGTAATTCGTTTTTTTTTACAATTGATGTTTGCGATGATGATGTTTTTGTGACACCGGACGTCGGACAAGTAAATGAATATTTAGATTTTATATCAGTAAAACCTCTTCATGTTTTCAATCAACAGTGATCAAAACGAATTGAAAACACGTGTTGTCCCCTTCTGAGGCAGAGTTATGAAAATGAACGTTTTTCGGATTTAAAAAAAAACATGCTAAAACCGTGATTGGTGCTTGAGTATATTGAACTCATCTTCTGAAATTCCAAGAAATGTATTTTATTAAAAGACTATGCATCGGTTATTGCTAATCTACGTATGTGACTTTTTTTTAAAATAATATAATGCCATCTCGATGCATGTAGATAAATTCCTTTTGTGGGTTGAATTTTCAATTAAAAGTTCTGTGAATTGTGTTTTAAATCTGTTTCTATCATACGAATATATTAATGTAAGACGTCGTATTTGGGATTAAATTATTTAAATTGTGACCATATCTATACAGATTATAATAAGTCCATGAAATTTACACATATGCGTTAATATACATGAGTAATAGATCTTTTGGGAAATCGTGCGAGTTTTCATTCGAACGCTCTATTATGCATTGTCAATTTTCTAAAGTGGAAAATGATTTGCTCATCTATAACATATTGCATCACCTATTATTCAATCCTAACTTATCTCAGTACTGAAGCTCATTGGACAATGCTTTATTACGATATCTAAAAAAATTGTGGAGGAAAGTTTATTTTTTTAATAGCATTTAAAGAAAGAATTGATTCATTTACAAAAGTGGTTGATTTTTTAATGCGCATAATTATCTCATTTATAACTTTGTTTGTTTGTGACTAACATCATAGACATTAATTTTTTCTTCAAGCCCAGAACGAATTTATATAACATACGGGACTACTGTCGACGCTCTTGATCCGTGTCCTTCTCACTCCTATCCGGATGCTAACGTTTTAGCAATCTACTTACATGATCGCCGTCCACAATCACATAATGACCATCCACAATCACACAATGACTATTCACAATCACATTATAACCAGCTACTAAATCGACCCAAAAGTTACGTCTGACCTTACCCAAAATCGAACTCATGATTCAACCGCAGTTATCTCATCGCCAAGTCGCCATAACCGTTCAATGTAAGATCAAGTTATCTGCGAATGTCGGACGCTTTAATCTTACGCTTAGATTGTCACAAATGTTGCCAGCTAAACATATGGTCAGACTAATCGGCTTCTAACCGTTCTTTGTTTTGTCAGCCGGTGAGATGACAAGCCAACAAAGGAGACTTAGAAGTTTTCGTCCTTAAGGATTTGTGTCCACCTCTGTATTATTTAACATTTAACTGATAGAGAAAACAAGGAAAGAATATATATTTGAGTGGAGAGCCATTCTTGTAATAGAAAGAAGAATAATTCCAAACGGAATGGAAAAGAAATAACTAGAGAAAATGAATTTGTCCAATTGCAAATATTTAACATAGTTGTTCCAAGCAAGAATAGCGGTACAAATACAGCCATAGAAGATAAAAATGGTAGTATTAATGCTGTCAATGTCATAAGAGCGTAGTTCTCTTTCGCCAAGTTGAAAAGCTATGATTAAAAAATGCAAAGAGATTCAGTAGGTTTCTATTAAAACGATTCTGGTACCTGATTGGTTCGATTTTATCATGCTTGGCTATAAATATAATCGTCCAAATCTTTATGATCATATTCAGTACAATTATGTCAAAAAATATTGCAACATCCACAATCAAGAATGAATGAACGATAAGAAGGTTTCGTTACTGACTGTGAAGATGCGAGATTATGATGCTATCGACGTTCCCTCTAACAATCTTATGAAGTAAAAAAGATGAGGAAAAACTAACCATAAAAGAACAAAAGAATATAGAAGAACAAAGAACAGCAGAACAAAGATATAGAAAATAGGATTGGTGAAAAGACATTGGAAAGGAAGTTACTCATCAAGGCACACTAAATAAAACTGACATATTTAGACTTAGTTATGAATAGTTTTAGAAGTGGCATTAAATTTTGCGACAGTTTACGACAATTAGAGACAGTTTACGGACAGTATTAAGTTTGCAACAGTTGAGGAGAATTTTTAGCTTGGGACAGTTGAACGCAGGTTGTGGCTCAGAGCAGAGCAGATGAGCTGACATCAACTGATGAACACAGACTCGACAGAGAGTGGTTTCCTGCGATGGTGTTACACACGCGCCCAGAGCTCAAGCTGATATCAATAGAATGTGTTGAAGTTTTTGTTTCTCTCAAATTTGTGTTTGAGTTGTTTATCCTTGTGAACCGGTGCTCGGCTCCTTGGAATTTGCTTGCGTGAGAGACGACAACATGGCCAGAACTGGAAGAAGAGAAGATGAAAAAGAAAAGACCATGGAAAGGGATTTTCACAAACTAGAAAATCTAATAACCAACATACAATCATACGGAAGACAAACAAGGAAGAAAAACATGACCGTCCCTTTTGGTGGCGATACATTATCGAATACTGTTGTTTATGTTTTTTTTTTTTTTTAGAAAATCCAAATTTTTATTTATTCATGGAGCTCAGATTTTTATAATCACAAATGTCCCAAATAATCTACATTTCATCAACCTTCTCTGAAAGTGGTTATTACGGCCTTCAGTTGCTAAAAAAGGATTGATACCTGCTAAAAACGTAAATGTGTATTGAACCAACATGGTTTATCCAGTTCTTTTTACTCTTTCACATTATAAAAAAAACAAATAATATATATAATCTAAATATGAATTTACTTGTCCGTACGTCCGGTGTCACACACACACACACACACACACACACACACACACACACACACACACACACACACACACACACACACACAAACCATCATCGCAAACATTAATTAATGAGAAATGAATTACCTCCCTTTATAGCCGCTCTTTATCAGTTAAAAATCATTAAAACCTTTCCCTCTTCCAAAATTTTCAAAATAAACATGGCTTTCTGTTTACGGTTTCAAATTTTATTTTATAATTACGAAAAGCATGAGACTATTTTTTTCTCTATAGTTTCTTTTTAAAATTATAAGGAAATGTGTAAGTGAATTGACATTTGTTCCTTTATGATTTATAAAAAAAATATTCAGAAAAAAATGTATTGTGTGTTGAATTTTCATGAAAAAAATCTAAATTTAAAAAAGATCAGTTGTTTTTAGCTTTAAAAGGTTAAAAAATTGTTAAAAAATGTTTTAAATTCGTCGTTATTTGTTTTATTTTTATTAATTTTATTTATAACGCGTTTGAAAAATTTTCAACTACCGTGGAATTTCCACAAGTTCTTCTAGTTTAATATAACATAATATGCTTATGGGAAAATATATTTAATTATATTTCACCATTTATTTATACCAATCATTTATTTATACCAATCATTTATTTATACCAATCATTTATTTATACCAATCATTTCATTTATGAAGCTCGATGTATTTTAAATATAACTACAGAGCATAGACAAATAAACGACAAAAAGTTTATATTCTAAATTCAAAGGTGTTGAACATTTTAACATGCTGAAAGAAATAAACGGTAAGATGAACAACATGTTGGAAGGCTCGACGTTTTCCGGGATTGAATGAGGATCAACAAATGTTTCTCATATTTTTATTGTCATCGAAATCGGTAAAATCGCCCATTAAAAAAAAAATCCAATTGATTGATTGCCTGCTCTAGTAATCCCCCTTCCGCAGTGTACCTGGATGAAGCTTCATATGCCTCCCCGCAGTAACTTAGTCCACAATACAAGTTATGCCTTTCTGCTTGTGCGACAATAAAACTTATCAAATGCGCTTGTGATGTAAGGTTGTATAAAAGTGGTCAAAATTTGACTTTTGTTCTTTAATCAGATTTTTCCGATCATCAATTTTTGATACTCACCAAATGCATTTTCATAAAAAAACCTACGCAGGAACACTCCCAGATACATCAAATACCTTCGTGTGAAAATAAAAAAAATCTGGCCAGCCATTTCTGAGTCTATAGGAAACAAACACACACAAAGTACAAAGTTCCTTTTATATAACAGTAGATATTATATATATTATATATTTATATAATAGATATACATATTATTGTATACCTTTCTTTATACAAATATTATTGGCAACAATGTGTATACATATTTTAGTTGCAATCTCTTTCGATATGTATTTTCCTCAGCCCTCTACTATCAACTGTCACAAAGCCGGATAGAAGAATCGTTTGTCAAATCTTTCTGGTTTTGAAGGAGAAAAGGAGAGGCAGGGGAAGAGGGGGATTTTTTTTTACAAGGTAGTCACCACTTATCAAGGCTCGGAAGCCACTCGGGGATAAGGGTTATTGTGTGTACAGT
The DNA here is from genome assembly GCF_053919585.1 of Euprymna scolopes. Classification (NCBI taxonomy): domain Eukaryota; kingdom Metazoa; phylum Mollusca; class Cephalopoda; order Sepiida; family Sepiolidae; genus Euprymna; species Euprymna scolopes. The sequence goes on from NC_136490.1 coordinate 1,812,063, forward strand.
ACGTTAGTATTGGAGATTTGATAAAGTGTCTTACTTAAGGAGGCGGTTCATCAGGAATTTGTTTACAAACATCCAGGTTGTAGTCAGGTGGGAAACAGGCAACCGGAACAGAGTTCTACAGGCGTGCAGTTCTAAGAAAGAAACTTTGTTCATGGAATCTACGTTTTGATTTAGGCACAGATAAGGAGTGGAGAAAAATTTTGACAGTGGTGTCAGCTAGGCGGGTGTTTATCGTGAAGGATTGGCGAGGGGAGACCACAGATTGGAGTTCAGACGAGCACCTGCCATGGTAGTAACGATAAAACAAAGACAGGCTCGCAACGTCTCTCCTGTGGGAGAGAGGTTGCAGGGAAGAGAAAAGGGCATCACCCACTATGCCACGAAGTCTATTTTGTACTCTGTCAAGGCAGGATAGGCTGTTTTTAGCAGCTCCTGCCCAGATGTGGCAGCAGTACTCCATCCTTGGACGTACTTGGCTTTTATACAGATAGAGAATTGCATCAGGGGTGAGATATCTTCTGGAGCGGTAGAAGAATCCTAAAATTTTTCCAGCGACCTTGGCAACTGACTTGATGTACGTATTCCATTTCAGGTCAGGGGTAAAGGTGAAGCCCAGAAGCTTATAAAAACATGGGGCTTCCCCTAGACGAGAGCCACCCATTTCAATTGATGCCAGATGGGGATCAGAGCGTTGATGATGTAAAGATAGGAGATTGGTTTTAAATGCATTAAAAGTAACTAGCCACCTCGTCCCCCACTGTACCATGCGCTCAAGATCAGAGGAGAGAGAATCTGAGAGAACTTTGTTATTTACGGCCTTTGATGTGTTGCCATAGATGGTTGTGTCATCAGCATAGATGTCAACGAATGATTTAAGTATGTTGGACTAGCAAAGCACTTATTTGTTCTTCCTCATTTATCCGTTAATATGTTCATAGTAATTCGCACTTATTCAAGCACTCCCCCCCCAAAAAAAAGCAGCAAGATTTTTAAAATGGGTTTTCTATCCGCCTTTGTGACAGTTCATAGTGAAAGTCTGACGAAGTTGAATTTTGAAAGAGATCGCAGCTGAAACAAGGTAAGTTTAATTTTCAGACTTTAGTTACATCCTAATGAAACAAAAAATTTTGAAAGAGATCGCAGCTGAAACAAGTTAAGTTTAATTTTCAGACTTTAGTTACATCCTAATGAAACAATAAATGGCTCGGCTCAGTGCTACTGTTGTTAAAGATATTGTGAGACTAACCGTAGCCCTCGGCGCAAGAGGGTCCGTGTGTGCCTGGCGTGTGGGGTGGTGGCTGATCCTGTGGTCGGGGCAGCGGAAGAAAGAGTTTCAAGATGGCGCCTGCCTGCTTTTATTAGAGACGGAATCTCGCAGGATCGCGCGAGATCTCGCGGGGATGCAAATTAGCTAGGCCATCTTGAGTAATAAAAATCGGTCCATTGGAGGTGCGAGTCAGTCGGGTTCTGACGTTCGTGGCGATCAGTACAGTGACCGTTGGGTTCCGTGTCTATTCGTGCAGTCAGCTGAGCTTTGTAAGTTGCCTTCGCGCCGTGGCTGTGATTGTTTGTTGGTTTGCTGTGTGTTGCTGTGGTTCTTCAGTGAAACGCTTCGTCGCCCACGACGAGTCTCACCGTCTCCTACACAAGATACTCTTACAAGCTATTTCGGCAAGAAATTGTAGAAGGCGATCGACGGCTGTTCGCTGCTACCGCTGTAACAAGACTGGGCACATGGCCCGAGACTGTGCGGGAAACGGGGACGGGGACAAGGTGCCAGTGCCGACCTCTTCCCCGAACAGAAAATAAACAAGGCGCTCCCTGTCATTCAGGTCCGAGTTAATGACACGTTATGTTCAGCCCTCCTTGATTCCGGTTGCTCCCGCACCATAGTGTGTGCGGACTTCTGTCGGGCGTGGAAAAAGAAGAACGTCAGGATAACTACCATCACTGGAAAAATACGAATGTGTTGCGGCGTGGGTGTGGTACACATTCGCACAAGAACTGGGAACTCAGCCAACGTCGAAGCGCTGGTGACACGCGAAAAACCGCTGAGTTTCGACCTGTTGCTAGGCTACGATGCCATTAAAGCCCTGGGCGGCGTGCGCATAACGCGCGCTGGCGTTGTAGAGTTTCAGGATAGGCCCCCGGTGTGCGCAGCACTAAGAGTCGACCAGCCGGACTTCAGTGCGGAATTCGACGACCAACAGAAGGCGTGGACCGCCACTTGGAGGTGGTCAGAAGACAAGGAACCGGCCAAACTACAAAACAAAGTGGCAGAGTACCGTATGCCCGACCAGATAAGGCCTGCATACGAAAGCGAGCTCCGTGAATGGATTAAGAACGGTTGGCTGATTCCATACCCCTACGACAAACTTGGACCCCCCAAGGGCCTGATACCGCTGATGGCAGTTGCCCAACCTAACAAGTTAAAGGTGAGGCCGGTAATGGACTACCGTGAGTTGAATGCGCACGTTGATGCGTTCACAGCGGACGCCGACGTCTGTGCCAGCAAGCTTCGAGAGTGGCGCCGGCAAGGGTCCAATGTGTCCCTACTGGACTTGAGAAAAGCATATTTGCAGGTCCGGATCGGCGAGGCGATGTGGCCTTTCCAGACAGTGATGTTTTCCGGGAAGAGATACTGTCTTACGCGACTCGGATTTGGGCTAAACGTAGCACCCCAGATAATGAAGGCTATCGTCAATGCCGTGTTGTCACAAGAAGAATGGATCAGAAAGGGAACATCGGCGTATATTGACGATATATACGTGAACGAAGATATCGTGTCCTCTTCGCGCGTAAGATCCAAACTTGCCGAGTTTGGTCTAAACTGCAAGGACTCTAAGCGGCTTGAGGATGGTGCCCGCGTATTGGGCTTGAGCGTTCAAGAGGAGCGAGGGATCCTGAGGTGGAGGCGTGGAACCGCAGTTCCCGACGTACCCGACGTTTACACAAGACGTGCCGTGTTCTCCCTGTGCGGGAAACTTGTGGGGCACCTTCCAGTATGCGGATGGGTTCGTGCAGCGACAGGCGTCATAAAAAGGAGGGCAAATGCGGTCAGCAAAGGCTGGGACGATGAGATAACCGACGAACTATTGGTTCGAATGTTAAAGGAGACCGTCGCTAGTGTGAAAAAGAATGACCCCGCCACAGGGGACTGGTGCGTGCAGGGAGACAAACTGAGCGTGTGGGTGGACGCAAGTTCTCTAGCGATCGGTGTAGTTTTGGAGAAAGATGGGGCCGTAGTTGAGGATGCCTGCTGGCTGCGACCGGCGAATGATGCTGCCCATATCAACCTGGCAGAACTCGACGCTGTAATAAAGGGCATTAACCTGGCACTTCAATGGGAAGTGAAGAAACTGCGTGTGCACACCGACTCACTTTGCGTGCACCACTGGGTGTCGGACACACTCACGAGCAAGGCCAGGGCACGCACCAAGGCAGCCAGCGAAATGCTGATAAGACGGAGGCTCGAGACTGTGAAAAAACTGGTGACGGAGTACAACCTGTCCGTAGACGTAGTGCTCGTCGCCTCGGACTACAACCTCGCCGACAAGCTCACTCGGGTACCACGGAGATGGTATGAGGCTATGAAGAAAGAAGCTAAGCCATTGCCTCTGTGTGCTGCCTCCGTCGAGGAGGACGAAATCAGGAAGATACATCACGACAGTGGGCACCCCGGAGTGCAACGGACCTACTACTTTGTGAAGTTGGCTAGACCATCAATACCAAAAAGCGCAGTAAGAGCAGTGGTCAGGGAGTGCCAAACGTGCCAGTCCATCGACCCCGCCCCAGCCAGATGGCGGAAAGGACAGCTGGGAATGGACGCGACTTGGAGTCGGTTGGGTATGGATATAACCCACTACGGCAGCCAACACTTCCTCACGCTGATAGACTGCGGGCCAACGAGGTTCGCGATTTGGCGCCAATTGGCAAGGCAGGATTCCACCAGTGTCATCCACGAATTGGAATCCATATTCTACGAAAGGGGGCCGCCTGAGGAGATCCTCACAGATAACGACACGGCGTTCTGCAGCAGGGAATTTAGGCATTTTATGGACAACTGGGGGATCCGCCTTCGACACCGATGCGCGTATGTGCCGAGCGGCAATGGCATAGCGGAGCGATGCCACCGAACCGTGAAGAGGATCGCGGCCAGGAAGAAGTGTACGATCGCGGAGGCGGTTTACAGATACAACACAACGCCTAAGGACACCGTGACTGGCGGCAGTGCGCCTGCTGATGCGATTCATCACTACCACGTGCGCGTCAAGGACGTTGAAGTGTGTCTACCCGACCAACGAGAACCCCAGGGGACGTACCAAGTGGGAGACACCGTCTGGGTGAAGCCACCCGGCGGCCGGTGCACCAGCAGCTTTTGGAGGGGGCGGGTCACCGGCGTCATCAGTGAACAGGCCATACTAGTCGATGGTACTCCGCGCCACGTAAGGGATGTCCGGCCCGCTCTAAGCGCTGACCAATCGGCAAGCAGTGGAAGTAGCGAGTCATCCGACGATGAGCGATGGATCCAACCCGTGCCCCACGAACCTGGTGACTCAACTGCGAGCAGTGGAAGGAGCGAGTCATCCGACGATGAGCGATGGATCCAACCTGTGCCCCATGGACCTGATGACTCAACTGCGAGCTCTAATGCTGATGCTTCCGATGCCACTTCTGAGAGCTCCGATGAGGAAGTCCCGGCAATACCCCTCCGCAGGAGTGCTCGAATCAAACGGCCACGTCCGCCGTGTCACGTATGTGATCTGGAGACCAGGGGGGAGTGTGAGACTAACCGTAGCCCTCGGCGCAAGAGGGTCCGTGTGTGCCTGGCGTGTGGGGTGGTGGCTGATCCTGTGGTCGGGGCAGCGGAAGAAAGAGTTTCAAGATGGCGCCTGCCTGCTTTTATTAGAGACGGAATCTCGCAGGATCGCGCGAGATCTCGCGGGGATGCAAATTAGCTAGGCCATCTTGAGTAATAAAAATCGGTCCATTGGAGGTGCGAGTCAGTCGGGTTCTGACGTTCGTGGCGATCAGTACAGTGACCGTTGGGTTCCGTGTCTATTCGTGCAGTCAGCTGAGCTTTGTAAGTTGCCTTCGCGCCGTGGCTGTGATTGTTTGTTGGTTTGCTGTGTGTTGCTGTGGTTCTTCAGTGAAACGCTTCGTCGCCCACGACGAGTCTCACCGTCTCCTACACAAGATACTCTTACAGATATACATGTATATTTGCGCATGCGTGGAGAGCAATTTAAATCAACTTACGCCCGCAAGTTCTAAATCATTTCAACTATTTTTAACAGCTAGGACCAAATCGAATTTGATCTATCAAGTTTTAAGTCTGGGGTTAGCTGAAAGGACCGGACTTCAGGTCATCCAAAGCTTGGAGTAATACAACATTTATATCATAATCATCATTCCATAAATTAAGCATCAACAAAAGATTGCGTGAACACATGTTTCTGAAATATTTTTTAAAAGCCTCTTCGTCAGCAACATAAGGTAAGCGCATTCAGTGTAATAGTAAAAATGTTATACAAACATTAAATAAACTATTTTTCTTACTTTGTATTTGTCTTTATTATTATATGACAAAATATGAAAATTGGATTTTGAAACAAATGTTAATCTTTCCTAAAAACACAGAAAAAAAAACGGCCAACAAATCCGTCGAACGTTGTGTTTACATAATGTATAACGCCTCCCCATCCCGAATAAATTAACACCGAACAGAAAGAAGTGATATATTATATATTTCATAGAAAAATGCGAACATGAAAAAGTAATATGGTGAAGATTAAGCTTAAGTAAAAGGACTAGTTGTTAAAACTGGAAAAGAAAAAGACAAGATATTCTTGTAAAAAATCTAATAAATTTATAACTTAACATAATACAGCATTAAGAATTCGTATATAATGTTAAATTGAATTTAAAAACATTTAATGCTGCAATATTTTAAGTTATAAATTTATTATATTTTTACAAGAATATCTTGTCTTTTTCTTTTCCAGTTTTAAAAACTACTCTTTTTACTTTTCTAAGTTTAATCTTAGCCATACTACTTTTCATGCTCTCAATTTTCTATGTAATCCATGATTTTTTTCAGGTTTTGCTCTGAACTAATATTATCGTTTTTGTATTCAATATCATACGCATTTTCAACAATTTATGAAAAAATTATTAACGACTTTAAGAAGTCGGTAATAACTTTTTCATAAATTGTATCAGTAATGAGATATCTTCTGGAGCGGTAGAAGGATCCCACCATTTCCCCAGCGGTTTTAACTAAATAAAAGAAATCAAATAAAAGACGTAATTAAGTAAATAAACAGAAAAAAAGACAAAAAGAGAGAAACAGAATTAATGGACGACGCCGTAAGTGAAATATTATCAGCCCCAGCACGCCAAAGAGCATCACTTTTGTTAACTCTCTCTATATAACGCAAATAAGATGGCATGCAAGCGAAATTCCCACTATGAATTATGAAGGTGTCGCCGGCGAAAAATGCGCTATGGTAACCAACAAATAATCAATGTTAAAAAAGGTGCTACGGTAACCAGCAGCCAATCAGAAGAAACCGTCTTCCACGTTCCTTACTAATTCTGAGGACTTTTGAACATCAGTAATTTTATTATAACTTTTGTTTTACTGAACGGAAATTGAAAATTTTTATTTCAAAATATAGCCGAGAATGTGATCTATGAACTGTAAAAATTGTTTGCAATTTGGTCGCAAAATGAGCGAACGGTGAAACTTTAAAGTAGTTCTAAATGAATAAAACTAACGCTTAACCATATATTTAAACACAGTAGTGTTTGAATGATAAAGAACAGGACGACCCAGGAAGAGATTATCCACCAAATCAATTCAGGAGCTAAGGCATTGTTAATTTGTCTAAAAATAGATAAATGCACTGAAATTACTGTTTCTGATACTCCATGGTTTACGTTGAAAAAACCCCACAAAGTTGACTTTAATCTCTAGGCTTAAGAGAGATTTACATAGTAAATATATATATTAGATAATTTCAAGTATTAGAAAGAAAATGAAATACGTTTTTTGGATTTCCTCAAAGTTATAAATAGTTTAGGAACATAAAATTGACGCATAACGTAAAGTTCCTAACTTTCGACAACTAATCTATTTCATCTATCATATTAAATAAAGCACACCAATATATTTCGCAACTATTTATGCCTAGAAAATCTGATATTACACCTACAGAAACAGATTTAATATCACTTGTAAAGAAATCCATAATTCACTTTGGCAATAAATATTGGACTAATAAGAATTCTCCTGACCATTTAAATATTTATGAACTGGAAAGGATCTGCAGAGAGATACGAGGGGATAGCACGCTCTCGTTCCGTTAACTATGACTGAATAGAGATCATAGTAATTAGCAATTGTCTTTCTTCGGTCGCTCACACTGAGAATTGAACCGCCCACCCTCAAGAGAATATCACCTTTACAATTGATTTTTACAAGTATTCTAACCAGTGCGCCACGTGTCTTTGTGGACAGCTTTTATACGAATTGATTACGAGAACAATAGTCCGAAGAATCCAAATAATACGAATAACAAATCTCATCTAAAAAATTCCGAAACACAATATTATTATTAGACATAAACAGAATATTATGATCCATTGACGAAATATAAATGCAAATATAACAAATAATAACAATAAACAGAATAACGTAAAAATAAAAGAAAAAAAGAGAATAACTCGAAATAATAGAACGCAGAAATGCATTTTGGTTTAATCCGCCGTTTAGTAAGAATGTTCTACCACCCTTAAACAATGTTTTAAAATCGCAGAGAACAACTTTAAGGTCTCACACAAATATGGTAAACGTTTTAAACAGAAATACAATTAGATTCTCTTTTTCTACGATACCAAATTTAGAAAAACGTATAATAGAGTCCAATACGGATAATTATGAAGCCAAGAAAATCAACATCACTAATACACTTAGCGCTGGATGCACATTTTGAGACAGAAATGCTTATCCGTTAGAAAATTCCCGCACGCATAAAATTTTATATACAAACTAGTAGGGCTACCCAGCGTTACCCAGAGAAAAAGCGTAAACTATTTCTATTAAAAACCTGTCTCTCTATCTTTCTATCCCTCTTTCTTCGCTCAACTCACTCCCCTCTAGCTGGACACACACACACACACACACACACACACACACACACACACACACACACACACACACACACACACACACACACACACACACACACACTTAGGCAACTCTAGATTCTGCGAGTAATGAGTCTACATTTTCTTTCCAACTAAAAAATCGACCCCCCCTTGACGAAACCTGACACGATTGACCCTCAGAGAATAAAGACTCTTTCTAAATTTTTGATATTATTCATCTAGAGCAACGCTGATCAATATATATATATATATATATATATATATATATATATATATATATATATATCGGTACGATAACGAAAGCAACGCATTAACTTTGTGGATCATTGTTTTGCAGCTTTTGACTTTTAGGTGGACATACAAAAGCAAATACACACAAACAACTGGCCTTTATATAATAAAATAGCGGAGGGTACTCGGCGTTGGCCGGGTGTTTTGGGTGTGTGTAGTCGGACGGGTGGGTGGTGTTAATGAAAACCTAAGAATAAGCGAAGTAGAAAAAAACCCCAAAAACAGAAAAACGAACGTGAAAAATAAAAAAAAACCCTCAAAAACACGTGAAAAATGGCTTAAATAACCATGCTTCAATATTAAAATTAAAAAAAAAAGACATTTCACACCACGATTCAAACCCAAAACCTTTAGATAATGACCCCGCGCTCTAAGCAACTGAGCTAAGACGACGTCCATGAAAATTGATCGTTTTTTAAATCTTTAAACTAAATCAGGTTACGACGTCATTTGCGCATGCGTAGAACCGAACTAGTCATGAGAGGACGGTTTTTGCTGACCCCCCTGTAGAAAACTACTGATTTCAGGGTGAATAAATTAACGTTTTTGGCCAATTTTTCGATATTTGTCGGGCGAAAGTTAGAAGTTCAAAATTATACCGATCTGGCCAGTGTGGAAAGTTTTTGCGAGACATACAAACAAACATACATACATACAAACACACATTTTAGCTTTTATATACATATAGAAGATGTATAATTGATCCAAGTAGAACATCAGGCAATATTTATCGGGCGAAGGTTAGAAGTTTAAAATGATACCGATCTGGCGAAAATCCGTGACCCGTGTGGAAAGTTTTTGCGAGACATACAAACACACATACATACATACAAACAAACACACATACATACATACAAACAAACACACATACATACAAACACACATTTTCGCTTTTGTATATATATAGATGTATAATTGATCCAAGTAGAACATCAGGCAATAATAATAATAATAATAATAATAATAATAATAATAATAATAATAATAATAATAATAATAATAACCCCGAAAAACTTTGAAAAAAGAAGTGGAGAAATTGGAATCAAAGGAATGACTGGAAAATACAACGAAAAACAATAATGAAAACAGTTGAAATATTAAGGAAAACCTTTGAATGTGGAGACTAACACACATGAACCACAAGCGCAGGCCAGACAAACTGCTTCAGAGACAAAACATGAAGCGCTACATGGAACCAAGAACATTGAAGCTGCATACGTATAAGTTCTCTAACCCCACCCCTATGCCCCCATTGCTACATCACTGCCATCCCCCCACAAAAAAGAGTGAGACCGAATAGCCAAGTATAGTCAAGTAGGAAGGAAAGACCGAATAGTGAGCAATGACCAGACCTCCAATCTATAAGCGCGAAGAGAACTGGGACCTTGGGGAGGCTTATTGCCCCTCAAATTCCAGTGAAGATCAATAGTCGCTATCAACGAGAAGTCAATGCCAAGCAGCTGTTGCGATAATGCAAATTTATTTAAATGTTATCGAAAGAGGCGGAGAGTACTGGAAATCTGGGGAGACTTGTTGTCACTCAGCTTCCGTGGAACACCACAGGCTGTTTTCAATGAGATCTTTGATGACCTGTGTAAATAATAATCGCCAACTGGGCATATAGAAAATGCAACAGAAGTAAAATAAAAATAAAATCAAGAAAACTGAAGTTGCAAAATTGTTGAGTGACTACCCTGTTCCCTTTTCATCTCCCTGCCATTCTCATCTCTCCCCTTCCCATCTCCCACCCAACTCCTCCCCTATCTATATTCCTCTCCTCCTCACCCCCTAAAATGGAGAAAAATATTGTTGCATCAGCTAGCGCTACATCAAATATTCGAAGAGTCAAGGAGGATGGAAAGACCGAAGAATGAAAACACTTACCAGACCTCCATTGAATAGGTGCAGAGGAGACTGGGACGTTGAGGAGGCTTATTGCTACCTAAATTTCTGTGAAGACCAATGGTCATTGCCAGTGAGAAATCAATGGTAAGCGACTGTTGTGATAACGCAAATTTATTTGCAAAAGTTGTCAAAACAGGTGAGGATTACTGGAAATCTGGGAGGACACCACCGGTTTTTATCAGTGAGCAATTTCTGATGTTGACTTATGTGAGAGCTCCTAATAGGTGAAATATTGACCCCCAAGATCGACATGGACATGGAATATGTGCCTACATTAAAGACAGCTTTCCATGTGGTAAGGATATCTCCAGAGAAAACCCTAATTTACCCTATATGCGCTTCCGGGTTGCACATGCTTACACTGCATTTATATTTGCCCTCTATCGCCCCAACAGCGGAGTCTTTAAGAGCATATCTGAGAAAATTGACCAACTCCTGCCTACTCATCCTTCGGCTAACATTCACATCTTTAGAGACTTCAATGTCCACAATGTGAAATGGTTGACCCACTCAAACAAGACAGATGATGAAAGGAGGTGCTAATACATAGGATATATTGCAGGATTTATAAAACCATAAATTTCTAAACATAAATATATAATAATATAAATCTTTGTAAATTTACCTCATTGTTTAGCCATATATAGAACATAAAACACTCCGTACAAAATTTGTTTGATGGCTAATAGTAAGAAGAAAAAGTGTATAGGCCTTGGGATAGATTCTGTAGATTATGTATGGATGACTGATTATCCATAATCAAGCATACGTGTAGCTTACTAAATAAAAATATGAGATTCTCTCTAACTGTTTGCATAAGACACAGTAAAATATAACCGCTTTAATGTCCCATTACTTCATATTTGCTTCCCCATATAATATATAAGTATTTGCCACAGTAATGAATAAAAAATGATTTATTATCCGATAAAAATCCTCTTCAATACCGAAAACTATATTTATTGATCTCTTTTACCTAAGCAACGCGAATCTTTTAAAATTTTTCCGTAATAAATAACCACATCGCCCATAAATGATGTTATGTGATAACACTAGGCAACAACGTTGTGCACTTTAAATGTTGTCCTTAAAGCTGCTGACATGCATGTGGGTGTATAGTTTGCTCAAATCAACTGTGTCAGATACCTAACGTTCAGTGGCTGACTCTCCCGCTCTTTTTGTGAATTCATCTTCTTACCTGGTTACAGGCGTGTTGTTTTGTAGAAAGTCATTCCTAATTAATAATACTGAGCAATAATTTTCGTTGTTTAGATTTCTACAACTGATTTAGGATATTTTTGTACTACTGAACCAGGAAATGGCGCCAGTTTCTCTCTATCAGGTTTTGTGCTAAGTGGATTTGTAAAAAAAAAAAAAAAATCAAACTTTGTCCCAAAATCGACTGCATTTTTGTTATATTATAAACTGATTTTTGTCAACACATATTATCTTGAATATGCTTTTAAGAGAAAAATGTTTTTCCAACAAGATATATTGATTACCTGATAGAAACATCGATTACTGTAAACTGAATGACATTTATAAAAATATGTAAATTTCGTGTTGCTTTACCGTTGTTAAAGCTCCAGCAATGTTCAAACTCCAGGGCTTGAATTTCCTTTTCATCGAACTCCTAAAATACTCAGCGGTCGGGAGGTCTCTTTTTCTAACACAATTCAGACATTATGACTGTCTCCCAGCGATCCTGATACCTGGTCTCCATCTCTTTCAGGTGCTGATAGAATCTCTACTTCTGTTCGTCATTCAATGTAATCCAGGTTCTCAGGAAACCGATCTGTATATAACAATGAACAGTGCATCTTGAGGTTCATGTTGCAGCTCAGGTTTCTGACAGCAGGCAGCATATTATTGACATGTTCTGTGTAGTTTCTAGCCTTATTGTTACCAAGGAATGCCTTTTACGCTTCCAGTTCCACTGTGTTCATTGAGTTTTAAATTCTGGATCTCTGATGAGCTGCCGGATCTGAGGACTATTAAAGATACCAACTTTACAACTTTTCCATGGTCAATCCTGGAAAAGTTTGGCACAAATAAGTGAAACAGTCACCATTCTTGTTGAACTGCTTGATTAAGCTGAGCTTGATGTGCAGCAGCAGGAAGAGTATTCTGTCTGTCGTTGATTTCGAGGTTTTATGATTTCAAAGTGATCTCTTTTCGATATAATCACACGTAAAAAACGACATGTGGTCATAGCTCAAAAACTTGATCTGATTAAGCAAAATAAATGTGATTTTTGGATTCAGCGCATCTGATTCGTCCAAATCAGCTGAAATAACGCAGACAACATATTTGTTGTTGACCAATGTAATAAGCAATAGTTTTAGGATTGAAACATTGAATGGAAAATCGATATACACATATCGGATTCTCATTAATGTACTGAACTGAATGGCTTCACACAGAGTAATTACATTCTTATCAACAATCTCAGATTCATATTTATAATAATAATAATACATAAACGTAAATATAATTGGAAAAAATAGAATTAAGCTTGTTTCTTTTAAATTTTTACTCTGAATCTTTCCAATATAATAATGTATTAATCCATAATCTTTAATCTCGTTTAATCCCCGGCACTATATATATACTATATTTCTTTTCGTCAGTCTGTTTGTTTGTCTCCGTTCGACTACTGGATCGGTTTGAAATTTTGTATAGGCCTTTATTATGATAAGATCCAGTTGATTAAATATTATGGTATCAGTATAATACAAAGTTAGGAATTAACAGGGATTAAAAATAATTAATAATAATTAATATTAATTAATTAAAAATGTTTAATAATTATATATATATATATATATATATATATATATATATATATATATATATATATATATATATATATATATATATATATATATATATACTAGCATTTCAGCCCGCCGTTGCCCGGGTATTTGGAGGTGTATGTTGAGCAAAAAGAAAAAAAAAGGCGGTCAATTTTTTAAACTTTGACCCCTATTATTACCCCTTAAAATTAATTATTTTGTGCTCAAATCAAGTTATTAAGTTAGATCCATGTCCAAGGAACCTATATATAAAATTTCAAGTGTTTAGACCAAAAATTATCGGAGGAGTTTGGTAGAGTTCTCAAATGTCAAATCGTTGAACTTTGACCCTTTAATCGCAAAATTTCTGGCCGTATTCCGGTCACATCGATTTTCCCAAATCTCAGTACCTTGTATATCAAATTTCGAGTTTGTAGACTTAAAATTGACAGAGTTATTGCGTAGGGAAATGTACACACACAGACAGACACGTTCACTTATATATATATATAGATAGATAGATAATTATATGTATATATATATATATACATATGTATGTATATATATATGTGTGTCAGGTCATGTCATATGCTACTGGTACCATGTAACCCAGTACTACCTGTCTCATGGTCGGGTCACCGGCGACTAAACTGGTTCCTCCACTAGACTTGTTTGGTGAGGAGGGCAGCTAGTCTCCCTGGAAGATTAAAAACAAGACCTTCCAAAGGGCGAATGAACTCTTTTTCTGGGTCAACGGCCAACTAGCACCGTGTATATTTGTGTGTGTGTGTGTGTATGTGTATTGGGGTGGAGAGGGCTCCCGTAAGCCGTGGTGAAGGCAACCTTTCTAGGAGAAGCAAATCTCTGATTTAAAAAACTATAAAGCGGGAGAACAGTACCCGCATTAAGCTGGTCTGCAGTTTAATTTGTTGCTGGCTATCTTGCTCTTGCTTGTTGCTGGATCTCAACATTTTGAACCGAGAGAGAGACTTAGCTGTCGTACAAAGCTAAGACTCTGTAACATCATCTTTGTATAGATACTCCCTCAGGCATTTGGGCTCATGGATGTTAAATGTCTGAGGGAGTGGCACTCGTCTGACAAGACGTTGCAATCATCATATATATATATTCAAGCATGTCTGATTGAACAGCTTACAATAAAAATAAACTAAATAAATAAAACATAAAATAAGAACATCAAAATAAAAATAATTCACCCCTACCCAACCTGCACCCACCTTTTAAACTAATAAAAAATAGAATTAACTATAAATACACAAAGCTTCAATAAAGAAAATTACAAAAACAACAACAATTGCTCCTAACGACGATCGGATGTACCAATCGAAAGCTTTTGAGAAGAATATGGCCGAACAACAACTACTGGGCGCCATAATATACAACATGCCAGCCGAAAATAAAACTGCTTCAGTTATCCAACAATATCGGGGAAAAAAACTTGTCCTGTTCATATATATATATATATATATATATATATATATATATATATATATATATATATATATATATATATATATATATATATATAACTACTTCATTTACTCACATAAAATTAATATACGAAAGTATAAATTTATGCGTAAACTTTAAGTATTTACTTCAAAAGTTCTCAATACGCAGGTAGAGCTAGTTAATTATAAAATATATATGGCGATTAAGCTACACTGAATATTCCGTATTTCATCCACTCTAGGACTCTTCAGGCTTATGGCGCATAATATATATATATATATATATATATATATATATATATATATATATATATATATATATTAAGGATATATGTTCTGCGATAGAAGCGTTGATTAAAGTGTAAAATGGATATGTATTATATGTTTGGAAGCCAATCACAGCGCAGATATGAAGGATAAACAATATTCATTGTTTAAAATTAATGTTTCGAAGTCATCTCCAGAATTTTGTAGATTTTCATTTTTTTGGCTATCTGACATGCAGAAGTTCAAATGCAATGTAAATCAATATCTTAACATTTCTTAGGCATCGTTCTAATTTGTAGTCCCTTACGTCCAAGTGGCCTTTGTTTGGGGTGAAGGTGAGTTAAAAAGAAATGGCTTACTGGCAAAGTAATTTTCTAATGAAAAAACTTAAGATTAAAAGTTTTTTTTTAATAAAGTTTTAAAGGTTAAAAACTTCCAAGACTAGACTATCACCCACTCCGAGTCAGGGATTGAACCTACAACTACCTAGTCAATTGACACTTCTACCTACTGGCCCACGAGATCGGCTCCCGCAAAATAAGAAATCAAATATCTGTTTAAAAAAACATTTTGACCGCTACTTTTAAAGTGTTCGATTTGTTTATTTACAAAAGAAGAGCTTTACGTTACGCTAATTAAATAGCAGGCGAAATCGTTTACGATGATTCTCAACCCCCAAAAGCGGGTAGGTGGGGGCTTTTATATAGTCGTCAATATAGCAGCAGAAAGTGAATTCATCATCTGCAACAAGTTAAGTTAGATAGTGTTATATAACGCCACACACATTAAATCAGAAATTATGCAGAAAAAGTTATTACTTTAATTTATATTTTCCTTCATTTTTATATGGTAATATTTGAGAATTGAATTTAGAGAGAAATATTATTATTACAGTAAAACCCATAGATACGGCATTAAAATTAATAACAAAATACAGTACAGTATATAATATACATGTATATAATCAAATAACATAAATAATGCCATAAAGCGGGGCAAATACCGTAACCAGGAACCTAAATAAACATCGTATTCCACATCGTAACCTGAAACCAACGTATCCTATGGCCACCGTATCCAGGGGTTCTACTGTATTTGCTAAATAATGCAGAGAAAAAAACGCTGGTTATCTCACCAAGCAAATGTTTAGCTAAATCGGTCAACAGGTTCATCGAACCGTGCGTTTATATGAATAATGTATAATTTTCATGTGAATAGAGGGTAGTTATTAGTTTTAAAATACAATAGGTTGACCTGTTCACCAATGAAACACGTCTCCCAGAGCAATTTCAATTCTTCTGACGAATTTCATAAATTCTATCTGTCTTGTCTATAAATACAAAAAGATATCAAAATATTAACGCTCTCCTGTCACAAATGGAAAGAAGCATCCGATCGTTTGTAACAAAATATTTTCAATTCTATAATTTACTGGAGAGATGTGTGTGTGTGTGTGTGTGTGTATATATATATATATACATATATATATATATATATATGTATATATATATATATATTAAGAACAAACTGAGTTATGTGTTCATCAACGTTTTGTTTTAATTCGAGACTTTCTCTGAATGAATCCAGAGTTATGTGTTCATCAACGTTTTGTTTTTAATTCGAGACTTCCTCTGGATTCATTCAGAGAAAGTCTCGAAATAAAGACGAAACGTTGATGAACACATCCCAGTTTGCTTCTTTTTATTTCTCTATTTTGTCGGAATACTATTTCCATTATTCTCATCACACACACACACACACACACACACACACACACACACACACACACACACACACACACACACACACACACACACACATATATATATTAGCAGGATGTCCGGTGTTGCCCGGTCGTAAAATACGCATAAATATTATATGTTAATTCGCGCAGAAACTGCGACATGTGCACGCTAGTATTATATTTTTTCTAACCATTTAACTTCTTGTAAGTTAAAAAAAGATCTCGAGCTAAGATCGAAACCAACACTTAAAGACAGGGAGTCGAGTACGGTAATCATTCTGCCAGCATGACACAACTTTGTAAACTGTTTTTAAACCGACTTATCTTTAATATAAGGAATCTGTAATGCGAACCGTTCAGGTATGCGCAATCGTGAAACAGTTAGCAAACAGAAAAATTCGACGACTCCCACGTACCAATTTTTCAATTTTTCACTCTTAGATAACTTTTTTTCCGGATGAAAACCTATTAAAAAGTTTTCCACATGTCTGAATAACTTATACACACAATTTCAAGTCTGTAGATTAAATAATTGTTGAGTATATAGGTTGAGAAGTGTCTTCACAAACTTTCTCATCTTTATAGATATATAGGTATACACTCCAACCCCTGTCCGATCAATCTAATGTTGCATCCTTGCGCTTGTTTTATAAGTATTTCAACAGGCTTGATGAATAGAATACATCTTTTCAAGATCCGCATCTGCACGAGGGCAAAATCAAACATTTTTTACGCTTGTTCACCCCAAATAAAGGGTTACTATTTGGGATTATGTCTTCAGAAGGGGTATGTGAGGAGATGAGCGAATTGTCTGTTCACATTACATTTACACTTAGGCATGTTAAATCAATCAAGGAAACATGGAGTTAATTCCAAAGCCTAACAGCATGAGAGAAGAAACGATTAGAGTAGAAGACCTTTCGGCATCTAGGGACCTCTATAGTGAAAAGATGGGATTTTGCTGCTAGACGAATTAGTCGTGGATATGTACATCGAGGGAGCACACGTTCTAAGAGTTCATCAGAGCAAATTCCATTAAAGTACTTGTCAAACAGGCATAGGGATGCAGTATTGCGGTGATGGGACAGGAATTGGGACTTGGTTGATAGTGTGAACCTATTAGATTGGAGACTCTTTCTTGGACTCTGCATAAGAAGGAGAGACTAGCAGTAGATGCACCACCTCAGATACGACAAAATACACCACGCATGAGTGAATGGTAACTTTGTAGAGAGACTGGATATTCTAAGGTCTGAGTAATGTTTTTAGCACGATAGAGGAAACCCACCTTCTTTGCAGCAGCTTTGGCAATGTCTTCAATGGATTTGTTCTAATACATATAGACATGCCATTTTTTAGTACCAGCTATAATTCCCGAATCAAAGAGAAGTTGTGTAGCTCCCCATCGACTCACCATTACGCATTTCTTTCCATCAGACTTTAATTCGTTTTTTCCATCAAAATAAATATCGTTATTTCGTCGCATTGAAAACTGTTTATACTCACGGCCAAAGCCATTAAGTTCAATTGTTTTCGATTACATTAGCATCATTTTTGCTATTTGCTAAAATTCTTCAGCTTACCATCTCTTACACATTTTTTTTATTCTCGCGTTTTTGTTCAACTATTTTTTTTTTTGTTTAAAAAAATAATAAAATCTATATTTTTTTGCTATTTTTATTTCCACTTGAGTTTTCTGGTCGGGATCAACACATTTCCGTTCTTCAACTCCCCCCCCCCCAAAAAAAAACAGACCAATACTAAATTATTTGAACTGAATGCCGATACGAAAAAATGGCGTCCGTTTAGATTTGGTTTCCGGCATAAATCAGTTTTGGTTTGTCTTTGGATTATTTTATTCTTAAACATTTTTTACAAATTCACATTTTATATTCAAACTTGAAATGCATGAAACGGAACTAATCTTTTCTTTTTCTTCTCTTTTCCACTTCAAACTAAGGATATCGTAACTTTGAACGTAAGCGACTACTATTTGCGATTACATCTAAAAGGAAACAGCGAGATGTTTGTTCACATTACATTTAAAATTCTGTAGTTTAGTACAGTAAGGGAAGCAGGAAACAAGAGAGTAATTCCAAAGTCTAGCAGCCCGAGAGAATAAACTATTATAGTAGATGTCTTTCCGGCGTCTAGGGACATCAACAGAGAAGGGTGGGATTTTGCTGTTTGTCCAGTTAGTCTCGGGTAGATATATCGAGGGGCACACGTTCTATGAGTTCATCAGAGCACATTCCATTAAAACACTTGTAAAATAGGCACAAGGATGCAATACTATGGCGATGGGACAGAGGTTGGAGCATGGTTGATGGTGCGGGACTTATTAGATTGGAGACACTTTTTTGGATCGTGTCTAAGAGGGTGACACCAGTGGTAAATGCATTCGCCGAAATGTGGCAACAAAATTCCATGCCTGGGCGAATGGTGGCTTTTTGGAGGTATAGGATACTCTCAGCTAGCACGTTAGGGGGGGGGGGAGCCCACATTCTTTGCAGCAGCCTTGACAATGTCATCAATGTATTTGTTTTAAATTATGTTGCCCGCGAATGTGAAGTTGGGGAATTTGAACGAAGAGTTTTGGAAAAAAAAAGACAAAACTGCTTTTTATTGTTTGGATTATTCGGGCTACATCTTGAGTGTTATTCTCACGACGTTTCAGCCGATATAATCTTCGACCGTCTTCAGGTTTCGGGAATTTTTCTTTCGAAGTCGGAAATATGCCGCAAGAATCTATGGCTTAACAGCTAAAATACGAAGTAAAATTCAATTTTAAGTGTCACAATTCTGGAGTTTAAGGTTCAATCATCAGTGCGAGCTATATTAAGGATAACATTACGAATTACTCAAGACTTCTATCTGGTTATGGCTGACAGAACAAGCGCATAATATCTTTGTGGATTAAAAGGTTCGGTTCGAAATCCAGTGCAGATTCTCAAGTTCGACAAAAAGATCCGCAATTTCAACAGAAAGATTTCAGAGTTCATCAAAATAAACTTCAAAAAGCTCGATTACAGCAGCCGCCATTACTCTGCCTACTATCAATTTTTAGAAAATAACATTTAAGATGAGAATAGTAATCTGAATAATCTGAATTATCAGTCCTCATCTAAAAAAAACAGAAAAAATACTGCCATTGCGACCTGAAATAATCTTTCGTCTTCTTCTTCTTCTTGAACATATATAATTTTCAACGAGATAAACAGAAGATTGATTAAACATGAGTGTATGAGATGCTCCACCAGAAATAACAAAGAAATGTTTTATTTCATAAACAAATCAAGCAAACAATATCAGGTAATATATTATAATAATATTATTATTGATATATTATATTATAATAATATTACTATTGATATATTATAATATAATAATATTAGATAACATTTCTGTTTCCAGAAGCAACAAAAGCAGTCGACGCCCGCAGCTTAAAAATGATTCTGAATTGTTGACCGGTATCAAGTTTTGAAAGAAGCAATAGCAGCCGCCATTACTCTGCCTACTATCAATTTTTATAAGGCCGTCACCACTTATCAAGACCCGAAGGCCACTCGAGGGTTAGGGTTGAACAGTGTAGTAATTGTTAGTGATGAACATTGAATTTGATTAGTTAGGGGACAGAAACAACAAAAACTTGTTTACATTGGACTTGAAGACAATCATATTGTAGTCAGATGAAAAGCAGAGCAGCAGAACAGAGTTCTACGGGCGGGCAGTTCTAGAAAAGAAGCTTTGTTCATGGAATCTGCATTTAGATTTATGCACAGATAGAGAGTGGGGGAATTGTTGATAGTGGTTGTAGCTAGTTGAGTGTTTTTGTTAAAGTTTTGGAAGGGGGATCATTCATTGAAGCTCAAATAAGCACTTTTCATGAAAATAATGATAGAGCAGAGAGAGGCTCGTAACGTGTCTTCTGTGGAAAAGAGAAGGGAGGAGAAAAAGGCATCACTTATAAGATTTCAAATTCGGTTTTGAACACTGTCAAGGCAAGATAGGGAGAACCGAGCAGCACCTGCTAACATGTGGCAACAGTTTTCCATTTTAAGGCGCATTTGGTTCTTATAAATTGTCGTCTTCTTCATTCTTCCTTTCCACCCTTCTCTTCTTCAGACCGTGAGTCAGACAGGACACACGTACGTTCACTTTACTATAATCCAATGATTGATTCAATTGTCTGATTTTACGGCATGTCAATGCATACTAGACACTATCCTCAAGTGTCTAAAGTTTCTCTGTACAGGAGTTGCCAGAAAAATCTGGTATGAGGCTATTTTCCTTAGAAGTAAACCCTGACCAAATATTCAAAATCACAGTATTCGTTGCCCCAAAAAGATCTCCTCACTGTGGCTAAACAACATTAGCTTTTAGGAGGAATGGTGCACCTTCTCCATGTGATGTTACCTCAAGTAACTGCACGAAGTTGGATACTCCACCAGACTAGATAAATTCTTGCCCTGAAATCCAGTAAGACCAAGAGACCAAAATGAAAGATATAATAAAATATATGGAAATGGTTAATTGGGGAGAGGAAAATTATGTTCTCAATTTCATTACTAACTCAGTGTTTGAGAGATAAGGAAGTTTAATGGAACATTCGAATATCTATGTATCTCATATAGACTTCAAGTGTTATTCCCAGGTTGCGAGCCCTTCTAAGAACTTCGACTGAAGTAAAATAAAAAACAAAAACAAAATTGTAACAATTAATTCATTGGTTTGGCTTTTTACGGAATATTAACCATTTTTAGTTATTTAATATCGAAACAATAAATATTTGAAACGATTCGTTGAACACAAGTTGTTATTTTACCGATTAGAGGATTACCGTGGTTAATTGGTGAGTGATGTGAATTGGCACACATAAACACTCTCACTTAAGATATTGGCAACTTTCATGTTACCCTTCCCGTAGGTACCCGATGTATTTCATGAAAAAATCCTAACTAGAAATAAAACAAATAATTCTAAAAATGACTAAATGAGCTTTAGCGATCGTCGGGTCTGCGATCGTACAGAATAGTATGACGCAGCAAAGATGACATTTAATAACACACACACACCACACATCACAACCACAATACACGTTTAGCAAGAGCTCAAAGTACAGTAGAGGTTCGGTGTAAACGTCACTATGAGAGGTACAAGCTACACTTGCCCTCAACGGAGAATATCCCGCCTTCTGCCTCAAAAGAGGACGAGCATTTTCGATCAGCAATCACAGATCTTAAATGTTAAGTTATCTTTGCGGTTTTCTTCGATTTCCAAAGATCCAAGCATGTTAATAAACATAAACGAACCCTGGTAGGATTCGATCCCAGTGTGCTGGTACAATATTCTTTCTAGATTAAGTATGCTCAACTATTCTAAAATTTGAGTCTGGGATAAAAATAAAAAAACATGAACAAATAAATTCTCATAGTAAAAAAGGATACCACCTCCCGCCTAAATGAAAATTGTAGATCGATTCCTATTCTATGAATACAGGGTGAAACGATAAAATTGTCGCCCTAAAGAAAACAACACTACAGCTTTATTTTAAAACTTTTATTGAAAAAATCTATTCAGGTAACTTGATTTTGTAGTAGAGCTGGTCTATTCAATGTAGCCGCCTTCAGCCTCAATCACTATCTCGACACGGATCCGGAACTGGGAGCATGCCTTTTCCATAAGCGCCGGTGGAAGCTCGGCGAATACTCGACGGATGGGGGCGATCAGGCTGGCTTTGGTGTTGTGGAAGCTAATGTTGGTGTTCTCGACGCATGACCAAACGAAGCAATCAAGCGGGTTCAGGTCGGGGGAGAAGGGAGGGGCAGTGAGAGAAAAGTATAAAGTCGTAGAACTCCTTCTGAAGCTAAGCCTGGTCTCTTTGGACTTGCGGAACGGTGTCGAGTCATGCCGCCAAACCCAGAGTCTGCCAGCGACCACCTGATTGCACCATGGGATCACCACACTCTTCAGCACATCCAAGTACACTTTGGTGCTGACTTTCAAGCTGACTTCGAAGATGTGAGGTGGTATGATGCGACCCTCACTTGATACAACACCAAAGACCATAATTGTGACCGGAAACTTTGCTTTCATCACCCTGGGCATATCCCTGTTATTCTTGGCAATCCAGCGATGCATTTTGAGGGCGCTGGCAATGGTCCTGTTGTCATAACTTGGATCAATCTTTTTCTCTTTTTCTCTTTCTATCTTTCTCTCTCTCACACTTTCTCTTTGCCTATATCTCTCTCTCTTTCTCCCAACATAACAAGTAGAGAGAAAGAGAGAGATATAGGCAAAGAGAAAGTGTGAGAGAGAGAAAGATAGAAAGAGAAAAAGAGAAAAAGAAAGAAAGAGAGAGAGAAAGAGAGAGAGAGAGAGAGAGAGAGAGAGAGAGAGAGAGAGAGAGAGAGAGAGAGAGAGAGAGGAAGTTATTAACAAGTGTTGTAGCTAAAGGAAATTTTATGTTATTGAAAGCACATGGTAAAATTTAGCCTCAATCACTATCTCGACACGGATCCGGAACTGGGAGCATGCCTTTTCCATAAGCGCCGGCGGAAGTTCGGCCAATACTCGACGGATGGGGGCGATCAGGCTGGCTTTGGTGTTGTGGAAGCTAATGTTGGTGTTCTCGACGCATGACCAAACGAAGCAATCCAGCGGGTTCAGGTCGGGGGAGAAGAGAGGGGTAGTGATACCACACCAAAGACCATAATTGTGACCGGAAACTTTGCTTTCATCACCCTGGGCATATCCCTGTTATTCTTGGCAATCCAGCGATGCATTTTGAGGGCGCTGGCAATGGTCCTGTTGTCATACCTTGGATCAATAGAGAGCATAAGTTGTAAAACTGCACATCTTCGATCTCGCTCGTTGAACAATGTGTCACTTTCAGACATGATAGAAGGCTCCTATCGCTATTGGGATTTGTACACAACTGGCCAACTAGTAGATGGTCTGCAAAAAAAAAAAAAAAAAAGAAAAGAAAAGAAAAGAACACCAGTTTTCATCGAACGGATATTAAATCATATCGTCTTTTCTAGGGCGACAATTTTATCGTTCCACCCTGTAAATTAAAAAGCACTGGATAAAGCAAATTACCAATTCTTACAATTACTGTGATCGTAAATTCTTAATTCAGACCGATTGCCATTTGTTTACAACTTCATTCTTGTCACTTTTGTTTATTATTGAAAATTCTTCTACTGTTAAATTTATCTTTTAGTTTTCAAAACTTGACCTTTTAACATTCTTTCCGTCAAGCTATGAAAACTGCATATTTAAACTAGCTAACGTACTCGATAGCTAATCGAAGGACCCTATCTACTACACTCCAACGAACTCGAAACAATTGTACCTTCGCAACCCAATTGCCTCCGACTAACCCTTCGTTCAAACTGCTCCCAAATAGTAGCCTATAAGCACTTTTGTAAAGCTACTATAGCAGTTTGCACGCGCGCCCTTAAGCCCTTTCTAGATATGCATCAAGTTCTGGTTAGAGTTAGGGTTAGGCTATATTAAACGCACAATAAACGCTACCACAGAATTATTTGCAGAATGGTGGACAGCTATCCGTGTGAGTTTATTTGGATGCCCAAATCTAAGAAAGAAATTCACCCGTTTGTGTGTGATATAACGAAATGAGCGTAGGGGTTGCGAATTTATTCGTACCCGAAGATTGTATCACGTGAAATTAGTTGACGAATTCGAGAGATCAATCATTGTCAACCTTCCTTATTTCACTGACTCTGGTTCTTCGCCGTAGCAGAAATATTAAAATATACCTTCATTTCATTTTCATTTAAAACACAACTTGGCTAAGAGCAAAGTGTAGTATCTGTTTTGATGCTGCACTAAGTCTTTACTGTACTGAAGAATTCCATCTAGACTGAGGAGATTTTTATCTTTGTCCCAACCCAGTGCCCCATTTGGAGAAGCTGGACTTTCCCACATAAAAACTGACCTCGTATTTAATCGTTTTATGTAAATACTCAAAGACACGCATGAATTTAATTATCTTGGGCAATAACACTTTTTAATACACACTTCATTTGTTCGGCTTTTGAGGGGAGAACGTGGCGGAGACATTTTGGTTGGCGCCATTCTATAAAAGATCCCTTTAATCTGCCGCACGTTTTTTCTTTTACTAAGGTGTCACCATTTGTCAAGACCCAAAAACCAGTCGAGGTTAAGGTAATCTTCAGGTACGAATAAATTCGCAACTCCTACGCTCATTTCGTTATATCACACACAAACGGGTGAATTTCTTTCTTAGATTTGGGCATCCAAATAAACTCACACAGATAGCTGTCCACCATTCTGCAAATAATTCTGTGGTAGCGTTTATTGTGCGTTTAATATAGCCTAACCCTAACTCTAACCAGAACTTGATGCATATCTAGAAAGGGCTTAAGGGCGCGCGCGCAAACTGCTATAGTAGCTTTACAAAAGTGTGTATTTACACAAGTACAGAATAGTATGTTACCGAAAGACTGATCCAAATGACTTGGAATCTTTTTCGTCCTGCTCAAGAACGAAAACTTTTTTAAAAATTTATTTTCTGACGTTGGGATACTAAAAATTCAGTCCGGATTTTAATTTCTCACTGTTATTGTTAGAATTAACAATTTTTCCGAGGAAACCATCTAAATCTTTTTTTCTCTTTTTTTTTTTTTCAAAATTCAACATTGCCAGTTTTAGTGATGGTTATGTTGTATCCTGCATGAGTCCAAATTCTTGTTATCAGTGTTGTGTGCCACATAAGTCTGAGTTATGTTATTTCCCAATAAGTTCGATTTCTCATCGCCAGTGCCAGATAATGGTGAAATAATACCGTGATGATCAGTTAAGATGGAGAAAGTTGGTTGGGTAGAATTTGGTTAATTATAAGGACGACTCAACAATAATTTATTTACATTAGACTTGAAAACTATCATGTTGTATTCAGCTGGAAACAGCCCCGCAGTTCTGTGTCCCACAGACGACCAGCTCTAAGAAAACACGTTTGCTCATAGAATATTCGTTTAGATTCGAGTCCATTGGATTGGGGGGTTTGTGTATAAAGAGGGTATATATAGGTGCATGCGAATCTAGTCTATCTATACGTGTGTATGAAACTGATCCTCAAGTCGTTTAGTGGTTATAAATTTTCGTTGTGTGTGTGTGTATGTGTGTGTGTATGTTTGCTCATATTCAAACAGAAATGTTCGCGTAACATGGATAAGGTAACACTCATTATTTCGCGACAGGTTCAACAAGCATGACACATAAGCATAGAATATCCATTTAATAACGGACTACTAACCTTAGGTTGTGGTTTCCTTTGTCTTTTGGACTCTGCAAGAAAACATTTCACTGTGAAGCAGTAACAACAGGACTTCTCTTTTTCTTTTCCTCGTTTATTTTCATTCTCAACAGTTAAGTGTTTCTCGCAGGGATTTACAAATTTTTAGTCTTTACATTGTTTTTTATTTAATTCAGTCGAATGCCTCCACGACTGACAAAGTCAACCTTCTCTCATGGAGGCTGCCTCATTCTCTCTTACTTGTATCTCTGTATCAAAAAACCTACTTTGTTACCATTGTTTTTTGCTTTTAAAACATTGAATTCCTAAATCTATTTCATTACAAAAATATCTCAATGATATTTTATTGTTTATAAATCTAAATCTAAGTTAAAATTCCTCCATTAGAGTTTAGCATAAATATTTTAGCTAAACATTCCTTTCTTCTAAAACATTCTCTCTTCATAACTTTTTCTACATAAAAGTTAACAAGTCAATAATAATAATCGTTCAGACCTTTGGCATTGATCCCCACAACATAACACAGCTACTATGCTGTGATTATAGCCAAAAGACCCAACATAACAAGTAGAGAGAAAGAGAGAGAGATAGAGGCAAAGAGAAAGTGTGAGAGAGAGAAAGATAGAAAGAGAAAAAGAGAAAAAGAAAGAGAGAGAGAAAGAGAGAGAGAGAGAGAGAGAGAGGAAGTTATTAACAAGTGTTATAGCTAAAGGAAATTTTATGTTATTGAAAGCACATGGTAAAATTTAGTTACAATCTACTGGAGGTTGAAGGTTCAATCCTCAGTGCGGGCGACATCCAAAATACAATTGCAAATTACTTAGAACTTTTACCCAGTCATGGCTGACAGAGCGAGAGTGTGCTATCCCCGTGGATTAAATAAAGAGTTTAATTGGAAATTCGACGCATATTCTCGAGTTCGACAGAAACATTCATGAGTTCGACAAGATACACCTGAAGAAGATCGGAGGTTATCGACCAAAACGTTGTGAAAATAACACTCGATGAGAACAGTAGCCCGAAGAATCCAAATAATACGAGATCAGATTGTTTTGTTAATGTTTTACTAAAAGAACCAAAGATTGAAGCTCAGTCGAGCATCTGTCATGAAAATAAAGATAGCGTGGAGAAAGACTAGCAATGTTTATTCTGTTTGAAATAGAAGTTTCAGCGTTAAACGCGCAGATTGAGTGGACGCATTTGCCCAATAGCCTTTTTTGTTTTCCTATATTTTTAAAACAGCTGCAATAAAATCAAATTTGACACATAAAAACGTGTGCACCGATAAATCTATTTCCATGAAATTGATTCTATTCACGTGGACCCGAAAAAGATATTTCAATTTGCCTCTGACATTAAATGCTTTTCCAAATGAAAATTGAATGTTTTAGCGAAATTGAGGTTTACTATTTATAAAATATTGTAAGAACATTTTGGGAAATGTTTTTTCGTGTTGTTCCATTTCATTTATTGAAATAAAGCATCGAACCAATTTGTTAAAAACAGAAGACCCCCCCCCCAAAAAAAAACCAACAAAAAAAAGCATCTTATTAAAATATTAGAATATTTGAATCCCTGTTTTTTTATTGTCAGCAAAATCTGGCGAGATTCTTACAAAAAATTGTTTGTTACAAGATTTATGTATTTATTTGCGGACGGCTATCCTCATCTTCATAATTGTTGTTTCGCCACGTTTCGGCCAACTCATCATCTGGCCTTCTTTACTGCGACGGGACAGGAATGCCGAGTCTCTTAACTGTATCCTCAGTAATTACTGTCTTCCATAGTTTTGTTGTCCCACCACATTTTGGCCAACTAAACCTCCGACCTGTTTTGGGTAGGATTGAAACCACTATCTTCAGACAATGCTCACCTGGAATATATATATATATGAATATAGATTCAACATCTGTACCCACTGCACCAGGGGCCCCGAAAGGCGATCAAGGTTGGATTTTTTTGGTCTTATAAATCCAAGTTTTTCGTTCTTATCTGGCCTTCCATTATCGGGTCTGTACCGAATCGTATTATATATTATGTTTTATCATCGCGATTAATCACCCGAAGAAGGCCAGAGGATGAGTTGGGCGAAAGTTGGTGAAATAACAACTACTAAGAAGATGAGGAAAACAGTTGGCAAATAAATCAATAAATCAATTAATCAATAAATATACAAATTACTTAGTCCAAAGGATTCCAATGAATGATGAGAAAATTCTATATTTCGAAAAAAATATTTATAAAGTTTATGATTATCGAAATCTATTCCTCTCCTCCGTCTTTCTCCTTTTCTCTCTTCCTTCACTCCTTTACTCTTCCTTCCATCCTTTTCTACCCCTTTCTCCTTTCCTGGTTGACTTCCTTCTCTCTATATCTATCATTCTCTTCCCTCTCTCTTTTACCCTCTTTCCCTTGTCTCCTCTCCCTCTTTCCTCACCTATTTTTCCTTTCCTCTCTATATCCTCTTCCTTCCTTTCCTCTTTCTTACTTTTCTCTCTCTCACTCTACCTTTATCGCTATTTCCCCCTCTCTCTTCCTTCCCTCTTTCTTATACTCTATATTCATTCCTCTCCCCTCCTTACATCTCTTCCTAAACTCCTCTTTCATTTCCCCATTACTACTGTTCTTTCTCCATCTTCCTCTCCCTCCCTTTCTTTCTTTTATCCACTCTAAATCTCCATCCTCCTCTTTTCCTCCCCATTTCTACATGTCTCTCCCTATTTCCTCACTCTCTTTATTGTCTCTCACTCTTCATTACCATTTCTTTTTCTACCCCCTCTCTCTCCTACGCTTTCTCTTCTCTTCTACCCTATATCCTTCTCCGTCTCTTCCTATCCATTATCTAACTCTCTTTATTCCTCTTTCTTAATCTTTCGCTCTTTTCCCATCTTCTCTTTGATTTCATCCTCCATATTTCTCCTTTTCTCCAGTTTCCCCCCCCGCTTACTGTATACGTCCGCGAATTTCTATGAGAGGCTTTGTCTGTCCGTTGGTCACGCACAAGCTCTAAATAACATTTTCCTCGTAAAGCGCCTTGATTGAATAAATCCAGCCCATAATGGTCCACATTGAATACCACCTGCACATGAAATTATTTACCGCCCTCCCACGGCGGCATGTTGGAAACTGAGATTGAGGAATCAGCGCCTTAGAGTAGGATTTCCGAAAGTGGGCTCCACGGAGTCGTGGGGCTTCGTGATTTTTTGTTTAACACAAACTTACAAATTACAAGGTTTGGCATACGTCAAAAACTTAACCCTTGAACTTTTTTTGCACTAACAAACCTGCACAGCAAGATCAGAATTTTCAACATGCCGGCGTAAACTGGGATAGATTACATACCAGCATTTTTTTTAAGACGAGAGGCATTCTGTACAATGCTGTGTTAAACATAAACGTGGTAACTTAAAGAGAGAAACGACCAATGCACTGACCGATAGACAAAACGTTTTTAAAGAATACTGAGACGTAGTTTAAAAATAAACTATATAAATACAAAAGAAAACAACTTAATCGCAAACAATGAAAGCGTACAAAGAAATGAAAGGAACAAAAAAAAACAAAAAACAAAACAAAAAACACAGGAATAGATAACACGTTTCGGTTGTTGAAAGTTAATTAGTAAGTGATTATGAGTTAAAGACACGGTTTGCTTTCTGTCGCAAAGATTATGAAATTGGATTGCAGAAATTATTATGAATTTTATTATTGGGCAGAACTTTTTCCATTGTATGTTGTTACCCTATAATAAGCTTATTATATGTATCCACGTACCAGCATAAAATACTCGGTCCGCCCTCTTCTAAGTTGACCTGTCGGCCTGTTAAATTTGAAATAACATTTTTGGAAAACGAATCACTATGACTTATCGCCCATGCGTCTCGTACATTGCTACATGCAGAGAATGTTACTCATTTTTGTCGGGTCGTCCGCCGTTTTTTTCACGATTCTCTTTGAAATGGCGTTTTAATCACTAATCGCTCAGATCGACTGGATGAATTTTAAGAAATCGTTTGCGCATAAATTCTAATCGGTTGCTTGATTTTCCGAGCTGTTACCGTTTTAGACTATCCATTTTTATACTCTTAAATTACTACTTAGCAAGCCTAAGAGCAACTCGAAGAATTAATGTTAATTAGATGGCAAGATTGATAGCAGAGGTATGAAGCGCTAGAGAAGTACCGACATTAATCAAATATATGAACTGTGATTAATTATAATCGATTTTTAACAAGGGATTCCTGACAGTGAAGTGAAAGTTGTAATAAACAGGAAAGTTTTCCTGCGGTAATGTGCTCCATAAGCGGCGAGGTTGGGGAGAGGGTTGGCTAAGAAGCTTTGAAGCTTTATCCATGAAATTGCCGTGACGATATGAACTTGGAAGGGAAAGTCATTTTCTGCTGTGGTAGAAAGACGAGTTTTTGCAAGGAGTAACCATAAATGTGAATGTCTTACAAGGAGCAACCATAAATTGGAGCTCACTCGAGCACCTTCCATGGTAATAACTACTGAGTAAAGACAAGAAACATTTTTGGTGAGAAAGGGATTCTAGTGAGAAGAGATCATTCGCCATTACATTGCGATGCCGATTTTCACTAAAACTGTAATGTAGTCGGTGTGCGTGTATAACAATATTGCCAGTATATATATATATATATATATATATATATATATATATATATATATATATATATATATATATATAACGAGTCTCTGTTAACATATGAGTATTAAACGTGTTCATATGTGATTCGTCTAGTGTATATTTACAAAAGTACATATATTATTTATGATCGTCTTAACCGTGTTGTGATTTGTGATTGTCTGATATTCTGTATCGTGTGTTGATATATGTATACATATATTAACAGTTTATCAACAAGGTTTAAACAAGAGACGAACATCGTTGTCTGTTGGAACACCAGCAAAAAGACGCATTACCTCCAACCTCCCTTACATGCGTTCTGAAATCAAAAGTATTTTTCTCCGAGAAGTGAAAACGCAAAGATCGGAATTATATATGGATATTTCGTTTTATTCCTGCTGAATTCCTTTTCAGAGTTGGTACGCTTGTATATAAATTTTGCTAATCCCCTCCTTTTGACTTCCACGGGTGTCACTATCCCAAAACCCCGCCCGTTCACAAAAGCGTTGCGTATCGAACTCATCTCCTTCGTAACTAAACTATCGTGTCTCCAAATCTATCTTTTCCATTACAACATTAATCTTTCCAAAACAACGCATTTCATTATATTTACAAAGTTTTTTCGCACACGCATGTGCCTTTTAAAAGTCACCGTCTTCTCGTCACTTCACGTGGCCCAAGCCCGCACTTTCTGGCGCTCGACCCACACGTTCATCTTACCCGGTAAACTTACTTTTCTTCTTTATTTTTGCTCGACTACGTGCTGCCCTTTTTTCTCTATTTTTTTTCTTGTGATGCAAGTTCGCGCACACTTGCTAATTTGCATATGTGCTTTAACGGCTGTTGCTAATATTTTCGTTAGCCAGCTATCCTTTGGCTGCTGCTGATATTTTCACACGCGCCCATACGCGCTCTGTTACAAATCTACAATGGGTGTACTTGGCTTTTTTGTATGAAGTACAAAATTTCTTATTCATAAATCGTATTTATGCTTTTCTTAGTTATTTTTTTCCATATAAGCTTAAAATGTGCTATGCTTTAGCATAATTATTACAATGAATAAATATCTATATTAGAAATATACCTATTGCTCGATATAATTTAGTTAGATTTAATTAACTCTTTTCTCTGTATTAAGAGAGATTTCTTTATTTCTCAGCTACGTAATTTGCAAATTCAGTATAAGGGGCGTAATTCAAAATTAGAAATATACTGAATTATCAATAAGTTAATTAATTATATTCTATGAATTTTAACTGTGATAATTAAATATTATTTTGCACAAATCATGCTATCATATTATATTTGGATTATTTGATTATCAAATAAAACTCTTTATATAATTCCTTAATTTACATCAAGCAACCTAACTAGGTTATTACCGAGGTAGATTATAACTATATCTATGCGAAGTTTTATTTTTATATAAGAAAATCAAATTTAGTGGCTAAACGACGATAGAGCATCTCGTGACGTCATCTTAAAACCGAAGTAAAACGGGAAATAATTCCAAATATTTCAAACTCGCGAGATTTTTAAAATCCATTCTTACTATGAGGAGGAGGGACATTGGAACAATTCAGATGCACCTAAAAATGATTTTCTTTATCAAAATCAAACTACTTAATCAATTTACGTAAGTATTAGTGTACCATATTTTCTTTTCGTCAGGGCTACGTTGATCATACAGACTTTCTTTATTTCAGTAATTTTGATATAGGACACATTCTGCATGAGGAACTCAATAATTTAACCGGTTCAATGTATATGATTAATGTAAGACGCATTATGCGTTCATAATTTCCATAACTGTATTTCTGTGTGTATAACAACAATGGATTCGAACAAGCACGCACACACACACGCACACACGCACACACTCACACGCACACACGCACGCACAGAGAGAGAAATAGAGATAGAGAGATAGAGAGATAGAGAGAGAGGAAGAGAGGAAGAGAGGAAGAGAGGGAGGTATAGAACAGGAGCGGCATTTGTGGTGGTCAATCAATATATAGTGAGAAAGGGTGAAAGTGACAGACAAAGATTTAATAAGAGATGGGTCACGTGATAAGCTAATAGCAAATTGGGCTTAAAACGGAAGTGTACAAGTATAACCCAATGCCTAAACCAAGGAATATTTTAACATGTATTTCGTGTTATTAAAATATACAGGAAACAAATATTTATTAATTCAGATTTAGTATAATAACATATTACTGCTAATAAATATTAAAAAATACCGAAATAAAATATTTCCACAACTGTATTTCTGCTCAAACAACAATAGATTCGATTTTGTTTTTACATGGGGATACCCAGTTATCAAGACCTGTAAACCACTCGGGGATAAGGGTTATTTTGTGTACAATAATCAATGGGATAATATCGTAGTAATAGTTGGTATTGGAGATTTGACAAAGTGTCTTACTTAAGGGGGCGATTAATCAGGAATTTGTTTATGTTGGACTTGAAGACGTATAAGTTATAGTCAGGTAGGAAACAGGCAAACGGAAGAGAATTCCACAGGCGTGCACTTCTCAGAAAAAAGCTATGTTCATGGAATCTACGTTTTTATCCCACAGATAAAGAGTGGGGGAAATTACTGACATTGGTTTTAGCTAGACGGGTGTTTATCGTGAAGGATTGGCGAGGGTGGACCGAAGATTGGAGCTCGGACGAGCACCTGCCATGGAAATAACGATAAAACAAAGACAGGCTCGCAACGTCTCTTCTGTGGGAGAGAGGTTGCAGGGAGGAGAGAAGGGCATCCCCCACTAAGCCACGAAGTCTATTTTGTACTTTGTGAAGGCAGGATAGGCTATTTTTGAAGCTCCAGCAGTACTCCATCTTTGGACGTACTTGGATTTTATTGAGATAGAGAATTGCATCAGTAGTGAGATATCTTCTGGAGCGGTAAAAGGATCCTACCATTTTCCCAGCGGCCCGGGCAACAGACTTGATATACGTGTTCCATTTCAGATCAGGAGTAAAGGTCAAACGCAGAAGCTTGTCAAAACATGGAGCCTTCCCAAGACGAGAGCCATCCATTTCAATTGATGCTAGATGAGGAACAGAGCGTTGATGATGTAAAGTTAAGAGCTTGGTTTTAGATGCATTAAAAGTAACCAGCCACCTCTTTCCCCCACTGAACGACGCGCTCAAGATCAGAGGAGAGAGAATCAGAGAGAGCTTTGTCATTTACGGCCTTTGATGTGTTGCCGTAGATGGTCGTGTCATCAGCATAGGTGTCAACGAATGAATTATGTGTTTTGAGAGATCATTGATGTAGATCAGGAAGAGAGTTGGGCCCAGGATGGACCCGTCGGGGACTCCAGCATTAATACTGTGGGCCTCTGATTTCTGCCCATCAACCACTACTATGAACCTATCAGAGAGTAATTTTTTAATAATTGAGAAAACATTTCCAGTTATACCGTAGCTGGAAATCTTGTGAAGTAGACCCTTATGCCATACCTTATCGAAGGCCTTCGATATGTCAAGAGAAATTGCCCAAGAAATGAAGCCGTTGTCGAGAGATTCACTAATCCTATGGGATATAACTGTTAGCACATCAGCTGTAGATCTAGCAGAACGGAAACCATGTTGCATATCACTAAGGAGGTTGTCTCTGCTGAGGTGGTTGACTACTTCTCTATTACATATGAATTCCAGTAACTTACTCATGACACACAAGAGACTTATTGGTCTGTACTGAGAGGGGGATGACTTATCACCTGAGTTCTTAAATACATGACATACTGACGAGGTTTTCCAGGGTGTTGAAAAGCACTTCTCCTTAAGGCAACGCTTAAACAGCTTTGTAAGTATGGGGGCAAGTTCTGGTCGAAGCTTTTTCAACACTATAATTGGAATGCCGTCTGGGCCAGTTGCTTTACTCGAATCAAGGTTCTTGATTAGTTTGGCGACCTCGTGCACAGATATTTTTATGTTGGATAAGGTGTTGTCTGCTGTAGGAGGAAATACGGGGAGTTGATGCCCTTCGACGCAGAGGGTAGAGTTCGCTGCAAAGTTCTTGGCGAATAGTTTGGCCTTGTCTGATGCTGATGAGATGATCTCAGGTCCATTGATGATGGTTGGGATAGAACACACGCATCTGTTTAGGATCCTGTTTGCTATTTGCCAAAACTGGTGAGAACCAAGCCGCTGCTCAGCTACTTTGGATTTGACGGACTGAGCATATAGCTCTCTTGCATGTTTTATTACTCTTTTACAGTGGTTGCTGGCATTCCTGAAGGCAGCTTTAGTCTCAGTATATCTATTACGTTGGTAGCTATGGAAAAAGTGATTTCTGTGCGCGATGGCAGCAGCATATTCTGGGGAGAACTATGGCTGGCTGTTAGGCTTTGATTGAATATAAACCCGACATAACTGATTTCATAGTGTGTAAGTGTATCCCTTATGTAAACGATGAACTTCTAGAAAAATCGGAACTTAATGTTTGCACTTTAGCGTTTTTCTCTGCTCATTTCCCGCGTTTAATAAAAAAAACCTTTGCAAAAGAAGCTTATTTTTCATACGCGTAAAAAATCGAAAAATGAAGGAGATATAAAAGGCAAATATATTCATCGATCGCGCCGAATTCCCAGGAACTAAAGAAGAAATGTTTAACAGTTTCAAGATGCGTACAGAACGGATGGATTCCTATGTCAATGTTTTCTTGGGAATGATCGAAAGAAAAAGATATTAAAACAAGCTGATTGTAAAAAAAGTCGCGAAATACATTTTGCCGAAAAGAGAAAAGAACTACGTCAACTGTGAACGCGTGGAATGAACTCTGAAATGAAATTGATTGTTAAAGTTTTTCATTGGCCTCCGGAGATTTCCGCTATAAAAAGAACTATTAGAAATATTGTGTTGTTTTCTTTTAAAATGATTTTCTTTCTTTCAACACTAAACCTTTAAAGAATACAAACAAGAACTTTTTAACAGGTTTTAAGGAAACCTTTTGGAATCGAATCAGGAAAACGTTTTTTTCTTCTTGCTTTCAAAATGAGGCTTCGGAAAGCCACAGTTTCTAACCTTTGCAGATGTTTTGCAGACAAAAACATCTATAATTGAGTTCGTCGGGATATTGTGTAAAATGGATATTACATACAATCTAGCATATTACCTGTAATAAATAATAAATAATCGCAATACCATTTTGTTAAAAGGCGGCATCAGAAAGTTCTATAACTTTACGTTTTGTTATTTTACCATTGTGCAACATAAAAAAAAAACGAAATAACATTTTTATAGTTTTTTTACTATCGATGTCTGACAATTACATTTGTATTAGCTTGTGTTGCAATGACACTGCGCAGTTGACGACAAATGATAGCAATTTTGTACATTTAAATTTTGTGGCTAATGTGTTACCAAATATATTTACACTAGAAAGGTAACCCGACGTTGCCTGGGATTGAATTATGATCAACGAATATTTCACACTCCCATATTTTTACTGCCATCGAAATCGGTGAAATCGCCCATTTACAATCAAATCGATTGATTGCCAGCTCTAGTGCGGGACCCATCGCCATCACTGATAAGAAGCTTGCATGTCTTTCGCAGTGACTATGTCCACAATACACTGTAGTGTACATTGCACTGTAGAGAACCTACTGTTGATTTTATAAAATTATTTTTTTATATATATATAATGGTTTGAATAAAAGTTCAAATGCAAACGTCAAATGTCATGCTTCAGCTGTGCTCTAAACAGAAACATTCACTTTGAACGCGCCCCTGTAATATCAAAGAACCTACTGTTGATTTTCTATGTCGGACATTTCGACTTGTGTGATAATATAATTCCTCAAATGCACTTGTGATGTGAGATTGTGTAAGGTGTTAACTTTGGTCAAAATCGGCTGTTATTTCTGTCATCGGAATATTTCAATTATCGATTATCGATTATCAATTATCGATTATCGATTATCGATACTTATCGAAGACATTCTGATACAAAACCTATCTAAGAAAACTGCAAGGCACATGAAGTACCTTCGTGTGAAATTTAATAAAAATTGACCGAGCCATTTTCGAGTCCATACGGAATGAACTCACACACACAAAAAGTTCCTTTTATATAATAGTAGAGATAGCGTTTACATACAAATGAGAACATTTCCGTAAAAAAATCATGATTTTAAAAGGTGGTATCGGAAAGTTACCGAAGATTACATATCCATCATCATATCGTATGAATCTGTTGTTGGCATTGGTTTCTCTGATACTTACGAGAGGGACCACGTGAAGGTTGCCAACATCCTAAGTTAAAGTGATTTTGTAGTGGAACGAACTGTATCTGAATTTGGAACACCCAGATCGTCAGTGCGTGTCATTAACTACTTGATAATCGTCACTTCCCAGATTACAGATTGTGACTTTATTGTTGCACAAAAGAACTGATAAGAAAAATAAACAATTTGTATTTTTTATATTAATCGAACTACTATCCTCATATTGGGTGTTATCCTCACAACGTTTCGGTCGATGTAACCTCCAATTCTTTGTCTAATGCATATATATATATATATATATATATATATATATATATATATATATATATATATATATATATATATATATATATTACAATAGAAAAATGTGAGCATGAAAGGTAATATGGTTAAGCTTAAATATGGAAAAGTAAAGGACTAGTTGTTAAAACTGGAAAAGAAAAGGACAAGATATTCTAGTAAAAAATATAATAAATGTATAACTTAAAATATTGCAGTATTAAGAATTGATTATATAATGTTATACATTGAATTTACAAAAATTCTTAATGCTGCAATATTTTGTTATAATTTATTATATTTTTTACTAGAATATCTTGCCCTTTTCCTTTCCAGTTTTAACACTTAGTCCTTTACTTTTCTACGTTTAAGCTTAACCATATAACTTCTCATGCTCGCATTTTTCTATTGCAATCCATGATTTTTCCCGTCTTTTAAATAAATTCACTTGTTGTTAATTTCAGTCTTATTTATTTTTCCCCCATAAACACATACGAGGGGCGTGCAATAAGTAATGCCCCTGACCCACTTCCAGTTGTCTTATCTAGCTGAAATTTTGCATGTGCAATGATTTATATCTCTACGGGTTATGTGGTAAATTACAGCTTTGAACTAATTGTGGTTTCTGTTTTACAGGTATTTGAACTGAGTCAGATCTGAAATGATGCCTGTTGAATGTCGAGCAGTGATCCGGTTTTTGTATTTGAAAAGAACGCGCGCTACAGGAGACTTTTGATTAAATGAAAGAAACTTATGGTGACAATGCCCCATCATATGACCTTGTAAAACGCTGGCATCGTGAATTCAAACATTTCCGGAAGTCTGTGGAAACAACTCCCAGACCTGGTCGCCCCCCCCACCTTCTGTCATTGATGAGGCATTTGACCGTCAAGTTAAGGCTGCCATTTTGGAAGGTCGGTGCATTACTATTTGCCAAATAGTCCAAGATATCAAGATTAGTACAGGGTCTGTGGAAACTATCATTCATGACCATTTGCATATACATAAGGTGTCTGCCAGATGGATTTTCAGGTTGATCACACCATTCCAGAAGCGAGAACGCGTCGAGTGCTCGAGGATGAATTTGGAGATGTGCCAAGAAGACTGGGCTTTTACACAGAATGAAACCTAGGTACATCACTATGACCCAGAGACCAAAGCCCAGTTAATACAGTGGAAGCACTTGGACTCACCACCTCCAAAGAAGGCAAGGGCGCAGCTCACCGCTGTCAAGGTCATGCTCACAGTCTTCTGGGACCAGGGCGGAGTAGTGATGACAGATTTCCTGGCAAAGTGTACCACAATTACAGGAGCCTATTATGCTTCACTTTTGAGGAAATTAAGGGAAGCTATCAAAATCAAGAGGCGGGGCAAGATCAGCAAAGGTATCCTCCTCCTGCAGGACAACGCTCCGGTTCACAACTCGCATGTCGCCAGATCAGAAGCACGGGCGTGTGGTTATGAAATCCTCCCTCATTCTCCATACTCTCTAGACCTTGAACCCTCTGACTTTCACCTCTTCCCAGCCATGAAGTTGTTTTTGAAAGGAAAGCGTTTTCTAGATGATGAAGCCTTGATTTCTGAAGTCACGTCGTGGTTGGAGGACCGACCTGGGGTGTTCTAAAAAACGTCCCCAGAGCTGCATCAAACGATGGGAGAAATGCATAACTCTGAGTGGTTCATATGTAGAAAAAGACTAATAACTGTGCCAAGTTTCGTTGCTCTACTGCTATGGGAATTGGGTTATTGCACGCCCCTCGTATGTAATAACAATGTACGGCACTCGTCTGCTTCAATAAAATCCCCCTAATTATCTCCCTTTCATGCTTTCATTCTCTGTTTCACTTCTACTTTCGTCGCTCACCTCCTTACATATTTTTACAATTTTGAACACCAGAAAATTAATCATAACTTTTGTTTTACTGAACGAAAATTGAAATTTATTTTCACAATATAACTGAAAAGATGATCTTTAGCCTATATACAATTGTTCAAATTTGGTCGAAAACTTTAAAGCAGTTCTAAATGACTAAAACTGCCACTTAACTATATATTCAAACACGATAGTGTTTGAATGATATATATATATATATATATATAAAATATATTTTAGTCATCGACATACAGACCTGTTTCGTTGTTTCACAACTCATCAGTGCCGCTAGACTAACACCTCTCCCAAGCCGAGGGTCGAACCTAGAACCGTCGTGATGACAGTCGGCAGTCCTACCCCCTGACTACGGAATCGGTGGCCGAAATTAAACTGTCCGAACGTCTATTTAAATAAACATCCGTTCGCCACTCGTAGAGGGCTCAAACGTTTGTTTGTAAACAAACCGCGAGCTTCGCATTATTTCAGCTAAATTAAGTAGCGAGTAAGATAATTTACGAGAGTGCTCTACCGAAGAGGGGAGCTTTATAAAATATATTTTAGTCATCGACATACAGACCTGTTTCGTTGTTTCACAACTCATCAGTGCCGCTAGACTAACACCTTTCCCAAGCCGAGGATCGAACCTAGAACCGTCGTGATGACAGTCGGCAGTCCTACCCCCTGACTACGGAATCGGTGGCCGAAATTAAACTGTCCGAACGTCTATTTAAATAAACATCCGTTCGCCACTCGTAGAGGGCTCAAACGTTTGTTTGTAAACAAACCGCGAGCTTCGCATTATTTCACCTAAATTAAGTAGCGAGTAAAATAATTTACGAGAGTGCTCTACCGAAGAGGGGAGCTTTATAAAATATATTTTATATATATATATATATATATATATATATATATATATATATATATATATATTTATGTGACTAAATTAAGTAATTATATATATATATATATATATATAATTACTTAATTTAGTCACATAAATTATATACGAAAGTACAAATTTATGCGTGAACTTTAAGTATTTACTTCAACAATGCTCAATACGTAGGTAGAGCTAGGTAGTAAGTTATAAAATATATATGAAAATTCAATTAAGCTACACAGAATATTCCGCGTTTCATTCACGCTAGGATTCATTCATTAGCGTGGATGAAACGCGGAATATTCTGTGTAGCTTAATTGCCATATATATTTTATAATTGCCAATATTTTAATCGTTTTTAAACGACAATAAATTTAATTTTAGTTTGCCCTTGTACTTTTGGCACATTCAATAGTTCCCCATTAGAACTCTTCAAACTTTCGAGATAATATTATTTTATTACGTTATCGATTTTCCTCCTGATGAGATGATAACCGAAAGAGCTCTAGAGAAACTTCTGCGTATTTTATTTAAAGCTATATATATATATATGGCGCGGAAACATTCTTCGTGCCGGCAGAAAGAAACATCTAACGCATTATTTCTCTTTGGGGAACTGTGAATCTTTTCTCCCGTTTTTTTTCCCCTCGTTGTGCCATTATTTTAATCGTTTTTTAAACGTTAATAAACTTTATTTTAGTGTCCCCGTAATTTTTGGCACATTCAATAGTTCCCCATCAGAACTCTTTACTTTCGACATAGTATTATTTTTACGCTATCGATTTTCTCCTGATGAGATGATAGCTGAAAGAGCTCTCGAGAGACTTCCGCCCATTATATTTAATATATATATATATATATATATATATATATATATATATATATATATATATATATATATAGAGAGAGAGAGAGAGAGAGAGAGAGAGAGAGAGAAAGAGAGGGATAAAAAAGGAACAAACCAAGTTATGTGTTCATCAATGTTTCGTCTATTGCGGGACTTCCCCTGAATGAATAAAATTAAGAAAATAAAACACCAGTACAAATATTTGAAAATATATTTTTGATGTGAAAAATATTTTTTGTTTTTCGGGATTGAAAACTTGTCAGTTGATTAACATTTAACCGAAACAACAATTTCACAACAATTTCATTTTCATGTAACAATATCATTTTCTCTTTTCTCTTATGTGTGTGTGCGTGTGTGCATGTGTGCGTGTGTGTGCGTGGGTGTGAGTGTGTGTGAGTGCGTTCGTCTCTCTGTGTGTGTGTTTGCGTGTGTGTGTGTGCGTTTTAAGTAATAGCAATAATAATGTCAACCATACTAACTACAAGAGCACTAACATAGACACTAGAAAAAGGACGAAGAGAAATAATAATCTTTGGTTTAACCCCCTTTCAGCTGCAACGTAAAAACTAATATCCCCAAGGAATTCTTCAATATTATTGAAAATTCTTTTTGGTACCAGCATAGGTATAGCACTTTGTTTACCAAAAAATCTATCATGATATCATACGCTACAATGCCTAATTTAGCTCAGACAATCATAGCCTATAATAACAAGAAAATTAAAGATGCCCAAGCAATTCCTTTCCCCCTGGCCAAGGAAACCAAATGTAATTGTCCCCCCCCCAAAAAAAAAGAAGAATGCCCTCTCGATAATAACTGTATCCATAAAAATGTGATTTATTCATGTACTGTAACTGAGATATCATCTAAATCCCTCCAAAAAAACACCACTAATTTTTCCCAAAAGCCAATCTTTAGTCATAGCAATGAACTTGAACATCCTCCTCCTCCTCTATTAAGCTTGCTTAATAGCAATACTAATAATATAAATACTGATAGTCCTTCACAGAACAACTCCCATGATAATAACTTTGGAAACCAGTTCTGTAATAACATCCCATCCATTCACCCACATCATGTCCTAACCTTTATAACAATCTAATATTAAATACCAACAACAGTATTCACAATGCACCTCAAACGTACACACTTCTAACCACATATAATCTTTTAGCAATAAAAACCAGGGAACTTCTTTGGCTACTTTAATTAAAAAAACTTAAATCTAAGAATATTCGCTTCTCAATTAATTGGAGTATTATATGTAAATCGCAATCTTACAGCCCTGGATCTAAATATGGTAACCTCTGCCTCTCTGATGATAACGTCTCCTCAATCAAAGAATGTAATCAATGCAAAGAGTGAGTTGATTTTCCAATGGAAACATAGGGCAAAATACAAGTATTGCAATTTTGAAATTACGTAGTCCCTCTGTAAAAATTTAAAATGAAAATTTATTATTATTATTATTATTATTATTATTATTATTATTATTATTATTATTATTATTATACATTCTTTTTAGTGTAGTTTTTCAACCCATTCTACCGAACTTTATCATCTTGTCTTACATAGTTTTATTGCTTTTATCTTGAGAATTATAGAAATAATCAATACTACTATCGGCTGTTATTATTATATATTTTAATTTTATTACATATTAAGATAAATAGTACTACTAAATTATACATATTTCTCTGTATTTGTATATTTTTATATTTATATATTTATGTATGTATATATATATACATATATATATATATATATATATATATATATATATATATATATATATTTACCAATACATTTTCAATTATTGATTTTCTTTAGGCGTATTACTATTCTCTCACTAGGTATTTATTATTATTATTATTATTATTATTATTATTATTATTATTATTATTATTATTATTATTATTATTATTGGTGGTGGTGGTGGTGGTGGTGGTGGTGGTAGCGGTTTAAGCATCTGTTATAATTTGTATATGTGTATATAATTGTCCTTATGTGTGTCTATGTATGTGTATCTATATATATTTAGATTTTTTTTTAATAATGACATCGAATTTAAC
This sequence comes from Euprymna scolopes, assembly GCF_053919585.1. Classification (NCBI taxonomy): domain Eukaryota; kingdom Metazoa; phylum Mollusca; class Cephalopoda; order Sepiida; family Sepiolidae; genus Euprymna; species Euprymna scolopes. Next base: position 1,854,860 of record NC_136490.1, read on the forward strand.
ATTTTATAGAAAGATCTGTTTCGTTCTGTCTAGACAATTTCCGGTCAGAGTAATACGTGCTTTCATGGACTGATTTTTCTCCGCTTAGCCTGAACTTAATTACTTTAAAATTTAATTTGAAATCACTTTTTATAATTAAGCCGATTATGAAAGTTCTCATACTGGATTTCTCTCTTTTTACTATTAGGTCCCATTTGACTGGGGACAGACTTCTCTTTGGGTTACTGCACTGCCCACAATTTTCATTATTTCAGCTGTTTTGAAAACTTTCTCTTTAGGCTACTGCACTGCCCGGAAAAACAATTTTCATTTCAGCTGTTTTGAACATTTTTTAATCGGTTATATGCATCGTCATGCTGGACTTATTTTGGAATGCATTCTCTAAAGAACTATTTTGCATTTCGCATCAATTTGAGGGGGATTTTCATGCAAGCTGAAATATTATGCGCGGTTTGTTTTATATATATTTTTTACATATCCAACATTTTTTCACTTTTTTATTTGGCAATTTATAACTGCAATAAATTGCGGTTTCACTTAATGCCTTAACTAGCAAATTCTAGCATTGCTACAAATATAATTTGCTGATTAATTTATGTCCTCTGACGAGAAGAATAATAAGAATAGCATTCTTTGAAACTCCACGGAATAAGGACTTTGTAAATTGTTTTTTGGAGTATTCAGTCGAACAATAAATTTTGATCGTAAATTCAACTTACAGTTTTAATTTTCTTTCTCTTACGCTGAGGAACTCCATCATTATATATATATATATATATATATATATATATATATATATATATATATATATATATTTATGTATAATCATATATCTTGATTCCAGTGAAGCAACTGGCCCTGACGACATTTTGATAGGGTATGGCAAAAGGTCTACTTCATAAAATCTCCAGCCACGGTATAGCTGGAAATATATATATATATATATATATATATATATATATATATATATATATATATATATATATATATATATATATATTACTACTTCATTTAATCACATAAATTAATATACAAAAGTATTATTTTATGCGTAAATTTTTAGTATTTACTTTACTTTTAGGAAGGGAGCGGTGAAAACTAGGAAGCTGATTAGCTAACTAAAGACTCAATAGAATGAACGTAGACAACCACAACTCTTCACATAAGCCTGACGAATCCTAGTGTGGATAAACCCGGAATATTTCGTGTAGCTTAATTGCCATATATATTTTATAACTTACTATATATATATATATATATATATATATATATATATATATATATATATATATTGCCAGCCAAATTAGGAGGAATAAGAATTACCCAAACTAAAACATCCACGGAAGACCCCCCTCAAAAAAAATATTTCGAGAAATATGGAAATTTAAGGGACTGCTATAAACTATACTTCTAGATCTCTTGGAGATTAAAACTACCACATAAAGTAGTTATGGCGATTCGATGGACCTGTACCTCGTGTTCATAAACGAGAAAGTATGTATTCAACTTTCTAGGTCTGGCCTGTCTATATAAACATAAATTTGATGGCTTTTATAATCGAACTTCAAGAAATTTAAAGTTTTAAGGTGGACGCTTGAAACTACCGTTCCTAGTGAAGCAATCCTTTAATTTAAACCCAAGGGCCTTTTGTTCACCGAACTCTTACGCTTTCCCGGCTTATTATACATCTATTTTTTTTATACGGATATATGTATGTGTATGCGTATATATATATATATATATATATATATATATATATTCTATTTTACTTTATTTTATACGAGTCCACTCACCCCTCATTCCTCAACCCCATTTCCTGCTATTCTACCCCCCACTTGTCTGTATCCCTTTCTTTTACGCCCCCCCCCAATAATTTAGTATTAACAGTATTTACATTATTATTATTGGTGATAGTGGTGGTGATATTGAAGTAGTGGTAGAAGTATTGTTACCACTGCCTTCATTATTATCATTATTATTACTGCATTGCTTTTAACGCTATTTCTATTGTTATTATTATTATTATTGTTTTTATCATCATTATTATTATAATCATCATTATAATTGATATCATTATTATCACCCGTCAATGCTACCATAATTGCTACCAGTATCTCCATCTTCACTGTTATTAACAGTAATTTTGAATTTAATTTAACCACAACTATTGGTAACATTATATTTAATGTTTAATTTTAATGTTTTCTTTTAATTTTGCCTTTATTTTTATTTTATTTATTTTATTTTTCTTAATATTACATTTTTTTATATTTAATTTTACATTTCATTTATTTTCAACTTTATTATTACTACTATTATTATTACTATTTTACTATTATCTTCCGTACTATTATAAATACCCTATTATTATTTTGTATATTTTTACCAATCTCATAAGTAGCTATGGTTTCCTTACTCCCCCTCCCCCATTTTAACATCAATATGTATACTTAACCTTTTACATCAAGTTATACGCACTCATAGTCATTGCCACCCTAATCTCCGACCGCCCCCTTATGATCATACTCTCTATATCATAACAGTAGAAAATTATAAATATATTGCCGCATATTACCTTTCAGTTTTACAACCTTACATACCCCCCTAATTAATCAAAATTACCCACTCCATAGAAAATAGACACCACACAAACCGTTAAAATAAATTACCACGCAGCAACAATACACCCCCTACTTAACCATAATACGTACACCCCTTGATCTACCTACGTATTGAGCACTTTTGAAGTAAATACTTAAAGTTTACGCATAAATCTATACTTTCGTATATTAGGTTTATGTGAGTAAATGAAGTATATATATATATATATATATATATATATATATATATATATATATATATATATATATATAAAGTAGCTAAAATATATAAAATGACGCTTTCCAAATCCAGAGATATTTGGAAACATCGATAAAAGCAAGAGATGAAACTTGAATATAATCTTTGAATTTGACTTTAGTCAATACTTCTGGCTAACTTGCACTCAGGTTGGATCAATCCGTATCTCTAAATCCCGTTGGTCACCAAAGATATCTTCAAAGTAATCCATGTATTTTTTCAGTCAGCGAACACAACTTCCTCGGGTCTTAACACGTGTGTCTCTTCATTCTTTTATGTTCGACTCTTGAGATTTCGTTTAAATCTATTCCGAACATTCTTTTGATCTTTTCGAAAAATTCCAACCGCTGTTTGCATGTATAATGCGCATTCTTCGAATTAAGAATGTTGATCAAATACTGATTGCTCAAATGTTTTTGATGCAGTTTTTGTTTGGAAATAAGAAAAGGTTGATTATTGGTATTATTTAGACCATTCGAACTCTTGTTCTCGTCTTGAGGGTTATTTGCACAACGCTTCGACTGAAGTAATATTCGACCTTCTTCAGATGTGTCTTGTCGAATTTTCTGTTGAACTTGAGACTCTTTCTGTCATACGTGGGAATCTTTACGAAATTTTGAATGTAACCCTTTATTTAATCCACGGTGTAACTTGCACTTATCTTTTTAGTCATGACCGGGTCGAAGTCTTAACTTATTCCCATGTTTTCAATATCGCCCGTATTGATGATTGAACCTTTAACTTGTTACTTACAACTGAGATTTACCTCCTATTTTATTCGTTTGCACAAATTAAATAAAAGATTACATTCGAAATTCCGTGCAGATTCCCGAGTTCGATCAAAAGATGCTCGAGTAAAACAAGATACACCTGAAGAAATTAGAAAATATTAAAAAATAAAAATTAATTTTCAGTGTTTCGTAAAGTTCGGATATCACTTCACCCCAAAACTACGGTTCGACATTTTCGTATATTTTCAAAATTATTATTGATTTATATTCTGATATATACTTCATTTACACGTATTGACGGTTAGGTTTTAAATGATCAGATTGACAAGAAATTTTTTGCGGTTTTTAACTCAGATGAACATTTCTCGGCTCAAACAAGAATTTATTGACCGAAATAAGAACCATTAGAATCAACACACTTATTCCAACGCAAAAGAAGTGTATCTTCAGTGTTGTAATGGTTTCGCCTGCATTAATAAAAAAGTGTAATAGATGAGATTGGTCGCAGATCACCAAACAGTCAGCATGGCCTTCTTTTGGTGCAACTCTAGCTTCGGGAAGTGTCATGGAGCTTCGTCGGCGTCTAACCACTGAGCTAAGCGTCACCGGTTGTTATAAAGAACCCACTTTTCATCGCAAGTCACAACCTGGTCGAGAAACGTGTCGTTCCTTTTGGTTGTCTTTCAATTCATGAGGCAAATATTTGTAATTATCTGTAATATTTATCAAGTTTTTTTTTGTCTTTCCAATTTCTTTCAAGTGGTTGGAAATCATCGTATAAGTTACGTCTAATTCAGAAGCAAGTTCTCGAACAGTTGTGCGTGGATTGGCTTCGACTAAGGCTCTTACTTGAGCGTTGCCAACATCCGATGTACGACAACTACGCTTATCATCTCGGCAAAATTTCTTAAACCACCATTGTGCGTTCAGTAGTGGTTCCTGGACCTATCTCTTCATAGAAAAAGCGAGCTGTTTTAAGCAACTTTTCGGCTTAGCTTAAATGGTAATAAAAAATAGTGCGAATTTTTTTTTCCGTATTGTATTTAACGTTCTGAAAAGAAAACATAATTGTTTTAAAACGATTGTAATTTAAACGATAAGAACGATAAAAAAATACTCTTTAAAATGATATATAAATTAAAGGTATTCTAACGAAAACTTGTTTGAAAATGCATTATTTTAAATCAGAATGAAAAATTCTGCAAAAACTTCCTTTTCAATCAAATATTTGGATCGTATTTAATTATGGGGTTACTCTTATAAAATTTAATAAGTGTTTTTATAAGGATTGGAACAGATTAGACGATTTACGTGTAAAACGCATTTCAGGATACGAAAATTTCAAGATACGAAAGCCAATCTGGAACCAATTAGTTTCGTAATTATAGATTCCGCTGTATATAAAACATTATTATTATTATTAATAATAATAATATAAATATATATATAAAACATTATTATTAATAATAATAATAATAATAATAATAATAATAATAATAATAATATAAATATATATATAAAACATTATTATTATTAATAATATTAAATGGCATTTTCATAGTTGAAGTATTGTCACTTTATTTATACATAGGTCCCGAACTGTCATCTAAATTCAGCCCCTGTCCCACCGACGTAATGTTGCATCCCCCTGCCTGTTTTACAAGTATTTTAATGGTGGATGCTCTTACGAACTACAAGCCCTCGTACCCCCTCGACGAAAATACCATCGATAAACCCGACAAGCAGCGAAGTCTCACCCCTACACAGTTGAGATCCCGGGATGTAAGAAATCATTTTACTCTAAGAGCTTCTTCCCCAGAACTGCAGGACTTTGGAATTCTCTTCCTGTTTTCTGCTTCTCCAACTGTACTGACATGCAGAAGTTCAAGTGTGATGTAAATAGACATCTTGCTGCTAAACTCCCTACATAGTAGCCCTGCAACTTAGGTCCCTGATACATCAAAATGGCAATGTACCTTGTTTTGGGTGAAAGTGTAATAAAAATAAATAAATAAACATTGTAAGTTTCTGCATTTTGAATTATACTTTTCCGGTGTCTTTTTATGACTTCCCAATCTAAAGCCTGTGCCCCCCCTTAGGTTAAGAAACGCTGGTTTATAAGATTGTTTGCGCAGAATTGGTTTCTTTGTTTTGATGCTCTTCACCTTGGAAGACATAAACGCCGGCAACTGACGGCGGCTGAAATAATCAAGATGCATTAGTTTACTTGGCCGAACCCACAGTCGAAAATATCGATTTAACCCGTGAACTTAGAACGAATAAAAGCATAACTGAACAAATATGAATCTTCAAAACTGTGTGTGTGTATGTGTGTGTATGTGTGTGTGTATGTGTGTGTGTATGTGTGTGTGTATGTGTGCGTCTGTCAGTTATTCGTAAGCGTTTGGCCAATAGATGTGAATTAATAGTCCATCAATAATATTTTGCGTCCAAAGTCAATGTATTTCTCTTTATTTGTGTGAGTAAACAGTTTAGAAGCGCAAATGATAATACAATGAAATAACAGGCTGTCTCGACAAATCTCTTTTCCATTTATCTTCTCGTTCGTTGATGAGTAGACGCAATAAAACAACAGTTTTACATCCTATAATAAAAACGGGAGAGAATCTTTCAAGTTGAAAGAGCAGAAAACATGGTTAGAACAAGTATAATGATAGCGCAATTCAATTACAATTTGACGACGAGTCAAGTACAGTAAAAACACGGAATACAAATTCTTATGAAATAACAAAAACATTGTCCGTTTCTGAATTGTAGCAATGATATAGAAATCCAGATAAGCAGCAAATCCAACGAAGTTGCAATAAGCAAAGTAAGACATAATAAAGACTAAATAATTATTGATGAATTTGGTTATTCTTTAAAAATAGAACTTTAAATAATTATTCATTTTTTATGGTTCCTTATTAGATGCTTGGTTTCATTTAACTATTACGCTCAATTTTATTCATGCATAGTTTTTATATTGTGTATATTTGGGTAGCATTTAGAATACAAACATTCTAGCACATAAAATTGTGTTTATACACACACACAAACACACACACACACACATATATATACACAATGTCACATGTATATATATATATATACACAGACAATGTCATATATATATATATATACTAGCAAAATATATAAAAAGTATATATATATATATATATATATATATATATATATATATATATATATATATATACGAAATCTAAAGGACAGGTTGATCCCTACTGGAAGCTGGCAGACCCTCAGTCGCGACCGTGACAAGTGGAGAATGATGTTTCACAGGAAGTCGTCTTCGGACACGAAGGACAGAATATATATATATATATATATATATATATATATATATATATATATATATAAGCTTCAATATTTTAACCTATTCAAGTACTAACAAGAATAAAATCAAAATACAAATCAATGATTGCTCTAATCACACTAGTAGATATATATAGCAGATCCATAGCCCTACTAAGAAGAAAAAGTGCCCCGATAACGATATTTGGGTTTTTCCCATATACATTTGCGTACGTATATACGTCCGTCTGTGAATGTATAGGTTTATAGCATCTATTACTCATTTTTATGTTATCCGTCCATGTATGTATGCGTGCTCAAGGAAACAAAATAAAGAGACAATATTACCACCATTCAACAAAAATGTATAAAAAGTATGACCGAATGGTTACTTGTAGGCATTGACCGATTCATACCATCCCAAAAATACCAACAAAAACCCAACAGCCAGCCATGGTTCTCCCCCGAATGTGCTGCTGCCATCGCACTTTTTCCATAGCTACCAACGTAATAGATGTACTGAAACTAAAGCTGCTTTCAGAACCGCCAGCAACCACTGTAAAAGAGTAATAAAAAATGCAAGAGAACTATATGCGCAATCCGTTAAGTCCAAAGAAGCTGAGCAGCGGCTTGGTTCCCACCAGTTCTGGCAAATAACAAATAGGATCTTGAACAGAAACATGCGTTCTATCCCAACCATTATCAATGAACCAGAGGTTATCTCGACAGCATCAGACAAGGCCAAACTATTTGCCAAAAACTTTGCGGCAAATTCTACCCTGTGTGACGAAGGCCATCAACTCCCCATATTCCCTCCTATAACAGACAACACGCTATCACACATACAAATATCTGTGCGTGAGGTCGCCAAGCAAATCAAGAACCTTGACTCCAGTAAAGCAACTGGTCCCGACGGTATTCCAATTATAGTGTTAAAAAAATTACAACCAGAACTTGCCCCCATACTTACAAACTGTTTAAGCGTTGCCTTAAGGAGAAGTGCTTCCCAACACCCTGGAAAACCTCATCAGTATGCCCTGTATTTAAGAATTCAGGTGATAAGTCATCCCCCTCTCAGTACAGACCAATAAGTCTCTTGTGTGTCATGAGTAAGTTGCTGGAATCCACAATAAATAGAGAAGTAGTCAACCACCCCAGCAGAAATAACCTTCTTAGCGACACGCAATATGGTTTCCGCTCTGCTAGATCTCATAGGATTAGCGAATCTCTCGACAAAGGCTTCATTTCTAGGGCAATTGCTCTCGTCATATCAAAGGCCTTCGATAAGGTTTGGCATGAAGGCCTACTACACAAGATTTCCAGCTACGGTATAACTGGAAATGTTTTCTCTATCATTAAGTCATTTCTCTCAGATAGGCTCATAAGAGTAGTTGTTGATGGGCAGAAATCAGAGGCACACAGTCTTAATGCTGGAGTCCCTCAGGGGTCCATACTGGGCCCAACTCTCTTCCTGATCTACATCAATGATCTCCCAAAACACATACTAAAATCTTTCGTTGACATCTATGCTGATGACACGACCATCTACGGCAACACATCAAAGGCCGTAAATGATGATGTTCTCTCTGATTCTCTCTCCTCTGATCTTGAGCGCGTGGTACAGTGGGGAAAGAGGTGGCTGGTTACCTTTAATGCATCTAAGACCAAGCTCCTATCTCTACATCATAAACGCTCTGATCCCCATCTGGCATCAATTGAAATGGATGGCTCTCGTCTAAGGGAGGCCCCAGGCTTTGATAAGCTCCTGGGTTTGACCTTTACACCTGATCTTAAATGGAACACATACATCAAGTCTGTGGTCAAGGTCGCTGGGAAAATGGTGGGGTCCTTCTACCGCTCCAGAAGATATCTCACTATTGATGCAATTCTCTATCTACATAAGAGCTAAGTACGTCCAAGGATGGAGTACTGCTGCCACATCTGGGCGGGGGCTGCTAAAAGCAGCCTATCCTGCCTTGACAGAGTACAAAATAGACTCTGTGGCTTGGTGGGGGATGCCCTTTTCTCTACCCTGCAACCTCTTTACCAGAGAAGAGACGTAGCGATCCTGTCATTGTTCTATCGTTATTTCCATGGCAGATGCTCGTCTGAGCTCCATTCTCTGATCCCCCCTCGCCAATCTTTCTCAAAAAACACCCGACTAGCTGAAACCACCGTCAATAATTTTCCCCACTCCCTATCTGTGCCTAAATCAAAACGTACATACCATGAACAAAGCTTCTTTCTTAGAACTGCACGCCTGTGGAACTCTGTTCCGCTTGCCTGTTTCCCTCCCGACTTCAACCTGGATGTCTTTAAGTCCAACACAAACAAATTCCTGATGAACCGCCCCCCCAAGTAATGACACCTTACCAATTCTCCAATACTATTGCCATACTATCCCTTTGATTACTGTACACACAATAACCCTTATCCCTGAGTGGCCATTGATAAGTGGTGAACTCCATGTAAAAAAAAGCGTTAACATTAAAGTATAGAAATATAGATTAAACATTCGACTTGTTAATGGTAGAAAAAATTCCAAGCTAAACTTCAAAACAATAAACATATATAAAGAAAAATAAATAAATTAATTAATAGATAAACAAAAATAAATGAACAAACAAACAAATAAATAAATAAAATAAAAAAATAAAAATCTCAACTAAAAGACATCAAATCTCTACCAACTGACCAGCTGACCTAATTTAGTTACATCTTACCAATAGCTGAAACACTCTCAAATGACCTGACATTTGATCCTCACCGTTGGACCTCGTCGGTAGCTATAACAACCTCACTAATCCTTTCTCCCCGTCTCCCCTATTGTCTTCACACCCCACCTCTGTTCTACTATATTATCTCCCCCTCCTAACTAATTCCTTGACCTTAAACTACCCTCTTTTCGTAACAGAAACCGAATCCTCAGAATTAACATCTCATAAGAACTCAAATTTTCGCCCATCGCCATTCATGGCGAACTTTCTCTCTTTAAAATTTGAAAAGGTGTTCAACATTTTCAGTTTCTGTACCTTAATTTTTCTTGCCTGATGATATCTAATATTATTGAAATGGTTTGCACATCGTAGCAAGATATGACTGAATTTACATAATATATATATATATATATATATATATATATATATATATATATTGTCTATGTGTACAAATGGTCTCTACCAAACTCCTCTGTCATTTTTTTACTTACAAACTTGAAACTTGATACTTCAATTAGTTTACAGACTTTTTGTAAAGACATTTTTATTGATAATACACACATGAAACTCTATACCCCATTCGAAGTGATCTCCCCCGACTGTAATGCACTTGTTGTACCGTTCCAACAACTTCTTGAAGTTTTCTCGTGTGAAGAAGTTAATGACCCTCAGCGCACTCTCTTTCATCTCCTCAGTTGTCTGATAACGACAGCCTCTAAGGTTTTCCTTGAGCTTAGGGACTAAACACAATTACAGGGAGCAAGGTCTGGACCATAGGAAGGGTGACGAACTGTCTTGATATCCATTTTGGTCAAATAGTCTGTGAAAAAGATAGCCCACTCTTAAGACAAACTTCGCGACAATGTTCTGCATCTTCAGTTCCTCACGAATAATTGTGTGGACAGTTCACGCACTGACATCAAACTGAACTAGTGACACACGACATTCCTTATCTATGAAATTCTTTATTTGGCCAATAACCTCTGGTGGTCTGACTTCCTTTCTCCTTCCACACCTCTAATCGTCCATCATAGACTCCCTGCTTTCCTTGAATCTCTTATGTCACTCAAAAACTGACGCTCAATGGTCCAAAAGCATTCTGAAATATTCCATACGTTTCTGTAGCATTTCTTCTAAGTTTAAAACAGAATTTTATTGTATATCGTTCTTCTAAAGTGTCCACACGTCCAAATTGAATTTTCGAAATTACTAGTCGTGACCATCTGTAGGGTGTATTCCAATTCCTACTGTAGTTGTTTATTAGAATCTGAAATCATAAAATTTGGTCGGTAATCTCATGAGACGTATAGCAATAACATACTGAATTTTTAAGAGTCGACGATAATTTTAAATGCCCGTACAAAAAAGTTTGGAAGCTTATTCAATATCGTATATGGAGAATTTAGACCCGTGGAAAAAAATTTGATTCATAAAGAATTATTGCCAAAGGACAAAAAAAAAAACAAAACAAAACAAAAAAAAAAAAACACACACACACACACACACACACATTGACCTTGGCAAATCGGCTCTAGTTTGAAAGCAGTTTCAATAAAGTTTTGATCTTTTCCACCCACGGTTTTCCCAATTAACTTAAACAGTTTGTTGCATGTGCCCGTCTCCGTAACACGCCTTCTTCCAAGTCAATCTCACGTTCTCTTCACGGTTCCTTGTATGCGTCTGGTATAGTTTCATTTGCAAAGAGACGGCGAGAGTTTGCGTTACTCACGTGTGATCGTCAAGTATAAAAGCAACTGCGAGTCGCTATTATTTTCTTGTCAAGCGACCGAACCATACAACGCACGCACGCACGCACGCACGCACGCACACACACGCACACACACACACACACACACACACACACACACACACACACACACACCTATACAGGTAAGTTACGATTTACCCATAACGTGTTATTTCTAAGCATGCGTAAATGCACATTTATAAATTTTACAACGTAATTTGGCTAGGATTTCTAGACGTTTCGACAAAGTTCAGATTTTACAGATAATTTGTTTATATAGTTTCTTCATGTTTGCACAATCGCACGAGTAAATTCTAATAGTAAGCGGTATTAGGGAAGAAGCTATTAGAGTCAAAAATCTTTATCGAGTGGAGGGGTGGAATTTTGCTGCTTTTTGAGTGAGTCGGTGAGTATTTTCATTGAAGTGATAGACGAGCAGTAAGTTCATTGAAGTACATTACCTGGAAGTATAAACAAAACAAGCAGAGGAAGGCAACACTGCGGCGATGCGACAGGAACTGAATCTACACAGTTCGGAACCTATTGGATTAGAAATTTTTTTGCATCCTCTCAGATGATAGTGGTTTGTGCAACAGTCCAGATGTACCAACAATATTCCACGCATGAACAAATGGTGAGTTTATAAAGATACTAGCAGGCCGCCAGGCGATGCCCGGTCGTAAAATACGCATAAATATTATATTTAAATTAATGCAGAATTCTTATTTATCATAAACAGAAAAACCGTAGGTATTAAACGTAACATTAAATTCCTTAAAAAAAATGAAATAAAAAAATGGAAAGAAACTGAGGCATGTTCATGCGAATACTATGTTTTTTTTCTAAACAATTCACTTCTTGTAAGTAAAAAAAATACTCGAGCCGAGACAAAAACCTAAAGACAGTTAGTCAAATACCATAACTATGCGGCCAGCTTAACACAGCTTTAAAAAGTGTTTTCAAACCTACTTATTCTTAATATAAGGAATCTATCATGGGAACGATTCATGCATGCGCATTTGTGAAACAGCTAACAAACACATAAACATTCGATGATCCCCAAGTAAGAATTTTTCAATTTTGATTCTTTTACCAGCCTTTTGTTTTCGGATAAAAACCGATTAAAACGTTTTTCACATGTCTGAATGCCCTATATACGAAATTTCAAGTCTGTAGATTAAAAATTCGTTGAATATATAGGTTGAGAAGTGTTCTCACATACGTACATTCTCATTTTTATAGATATATAGATAGGATACTGGCGAACAAAAAGAAATCTCCGAAGTTGATTAAGATATAGCCTAACTTATTTGCTAAAGACTTGGTAGAATGTTCTATGCATTTATTTCTATTGCAGCGATGGGACAGGGATTGGAGTTTAGTTGATAGTGCAGTACCTATTATGTCGATATCTATTAAGGTTTTTGGGCCCTGTCTAAGAGGTAAATACTAGTAGTAGATGCAGCAGCCAGGATATAGTAACAATATTCCATTCATAGGCGAATGGTGGTTTTATGGATATATTCTCAGGTGTGTTTTTTTTGTTTTTTTTACAGGGGGGTCACCACTTATCAAGGCCCGAAGGCCACTCAGGGATAAGGGTTATTGCGAGTGCAGTAATCAATGAGATAGCATTGTAGTAATCATTAGTATTGGGGGGTTTGTCTTACTTAAGGGGGCGGTTTGTCAGGAGTTTGTTTATGTTGGACTTGAAGACGTCCAAGTTGTAGTCAGGTGGAAACAGGCAAGCGGCAGAGAGTTCCAGTGGCGTGCAGTTCTAAGAAAGAATCTTTGCTCCCAGAGGAGATAGAACGAAACATGAACACAGCTCAGGGGAAGTTGTGAGGAAAAGGTCTAGAAGGCTTGCATATTGATCGGGTGTATCGGGCACACGGGTGGGTTCGTGAACAATCTGAGTGAGGTCATAGGCAATGGCAAAACCTCCCCTCGTCATCGGTTTTATTTGAGTGGGTCAGCCATTCCACATTAAGGACATTGAAGTCACCGCAAATGTGAATGTTAGCCGAAGGATGAGCAGACAGGATGTGGTCAATTTTCTCAGATATGGTCTTAAAGATAGTAACCCCACTGTTGTAGGGGCGATAGAGGGCAAATATAAATGCAATGGTGTAAGCTAGTGCAACCCGGAAGCACATATAAGGTAAATTAGGGTCTTCTCTGGAAATATCCCTACCACATGGAAAGCCATCTTTGATGTAGGCACATATTCCATGCCCATGGCGATCTTGGGGGTCAGATTTAGATGTTAAGTTGGAGTATCCTTTAATTATGAATTCGTCTAGGGAAGTGGTTGGCCCTATGCCAGTTTCACTTAGAAAGAATATGTCCGGTGTCGTCTCCTGTAATTGGGTTTCAACCTCTGGAAGGTTGGAACGTAGACCCCTGATGTTGGAGAAGGAGACCTGGTAGTAGGGGTCTACGTTGGTGGATGGGGTTCTAGGTTTATTCGTGTTTCTTTTTTTGGAGATTTGTCATGATTGAGGTTTTGGGGTTTGTGGAGCAGGTCGGTAGACTTGGTTGGAGCAGGACAGAGAGGGAAAATAAGAGAGAAAAAAATAAGAAATTGTTTTTTTGTGTGTAATTAATTATTGTTCAAGATATAATGTTTTCCTCCCCTATACAAAAAGTGTCAATTTTGTCTGAAGCATCTTGTCTTATTTGTGTAAAGAATTTTCATTATTTTTTTACAATTTTCCAAGAGAATTCCTCATCTTGGTTATTACAACTTTGTTATCACAACGTTTCGGCTGTTTTTTTTTTTTTACCCTTCTTCAGGTGGCTAGTGTCAAAATAAGCAGCCGTTTTGTTATTTTGAACTTCGCCCTTTATTTGATCCATGGCGGAGATATACTGCGCGCATAATTTTGTCCTTCAAAAAATGGTTACCCGTGCTTAATTTTGCTGCTTTATCCAGAACGTCCAAATCTGTAAGCATTCAAAGTCTTTGTTTTTTTTTTGGCCATGCGTGTAAATTTTTAGACTTATATGTAAAAATTGGATGCGCAGTTGTCGAGACAAAGATTCTCTTTTTCATACACTAAAATGTAAGGGAGGTCGCCCGTCACTCGTTTTGGGAATTGCTCTACTTACTGTTAATTCTTATTATATAATGATGAGTGTTTAATAAGGCAGTTTTATCGCTAGATCTACAGCTGATGTACGAACTGCACAGGATTAATTAATCTCTCAATGCGGGCTTCCTTTATAGAGCAATTTCTCTTGACATATCAAAGGCTTTTGATAGGATATGGCATTAAGGTCTACTTCACAATATCTTCGTCTACGGAATTCCTGGGAATGTCCTCTCAATTATTAAATCTTTTCTCTCTGATAGGTTTATACGAGAAGTCACTGATAAGCAAAATCATATCATCAACGCTGGCGTCCCTCAGGGTTCCATCATGGCCCCAACTATCTTCCTAGTCTTCATCAATGATATCCCAAAACCACATTCTTCGATCATTCGTAGATATCACTATCATCTACAACAACACTCCAAAAGCCGGTAAGTACCAAGGTATCTCTGATTCTCTTTTGATCTTGAAAACTTGCTGCAATGGGTAAGAAGGTGGCTCCAGAAAGAAGTGCTACGGTACCCTTCTCTCACTAGCACCCCTCCTCCCCCAACCTGAACCTGCTGGACTACTTTGTTTGATCAGACATCGAGAACATCACAAACATGACCTCCTACAATACCAAAGCCAACCCGATCGCCGCCATCCACCGAGTATTCGCCGACTCCCCTCGACGCTATAGAAAAGGCATGCTTCCAGTTACGGAGGCAGTGATTGAGGCTGGAGGCTGCTACATTGAATAGATGTCATCTTTATTACTTGAATTGGATTCCTTATTCACAATAGCCCTTTACGTCCTAGGGGTAATGTGCGTTGTTTGGGGTGAATTTGAGCAAAAAAGCAAAGAAATATACATTCGTTGCACTTTACCGCGAATTCAAAAGTTCTGCAAAGAAAGAATAAAAAATTATCAAATTTGTCTGGATTTTCTCTTTGCTTTTAAATTGCAAGAATAAAAACATTTTTAAAACACCGTTCTCTGAGATTGTTTTATTTTCCAATTAAAATATGTACACGCAAATTATATCTAAGCTAAATTCGTGTTTGTATTATTTTGAAGTAAACTTCCTTTGACGATATGCAGCATTAAACAGACAATGTGACATTAAGCAATCGTAATGCTTGATGGCCACACGTCGCGTTTGGCACAATTGCCATTCTACAAACTTATTCTTAAGAAATTCACTTGACATCTGACCTCGTTGTTCGCAGACAACGTTGAGTGAAGAAGACGTGAAATCCTTCCATTAACCTCCGTGTCAATACGCAAGTATTCCATCGTTTATATTGCTGCGCAGACTGGCAAAGCACCAATTCTGCTTTCCAAGAGAATTTATCGTCGATTCTTACATCTCCATTAAATGCATTTACATGCATATTTTGTTGAAGACGCTTTGAGAAGGAAAAGAAAATAACGAGAGAGAGAGAGAGAGAGAGAGAGAGAGAGAGAGAGAGAGATTAAGAGAGATAAAGTGAGAGTGTGGGAGTGAGGGAGGAAGAGAAATGTTTATGGACGTATTAAAATCGAGATATAAAATGCGCGGGAAAATAATTGACAGCCTGTTATAATTGCGACATTTAAATCAACGCAAAGACGCCGGATCGGAACTTTGGCCTTTGACTTGAAATTGAATATTATCTCGATTCATTTTAAAGTCTGTCATATTGTTATCGTAAACTAATAAAAGGAATACAATCTCCCATTTCGAACTGCAGGTCGGGATCTTGAGCTTTAACTACTTTATTAATGAGGAGAATGTTCGCCGTCAAAATAATGGGATTTCTAAATTCGAACGCACTTAAAAAAAGAAAATTCTTCTCACGTAAGAAATTCTTTGACAAGAACAATTTCCAAAACATTATGGTGATACTTATACTACGTCTAGCAAACATGTAAATGGGTTCACTATGGGGTGCGGATATGTGAAAACAAATATTAATACTAAACTAGTTTTTAACCCGTTAATGAGAATGAATACTTTATGCCACACTTCTAAAGAAAATATGCTGCTGTTGTGAATAATCCTTGCCAATCCCTATTAATCATTAACTGTGCATTGAATGGATACCATAATATTTAGTTCGCTGCACCTTATCATAACAAATTCCCAAAACAGCTCGGCTCAGTAGTTTTCAACAAAATGTGGAACAGACAGATAAACAAACAGACAAAGAGAAATATAATATAGATAATAATTACTGAAAAAAAATTAATAGGAAATTTTTTTATTGGTGTTTATTAATGAATTAATTGGCAACTATACATAATTGAAATCAGCTTAAAATTATTGATTTGTAAAATATATTTTGTGATGACAACCTTCTATCTAATGAGACAATAGCATTTTGCATCTAGTCTAGTACACTGCAGCGTCTACCGTTGCTAAAAAGTCGAAGCTGAAGTTGCCTGTTTGAATGCAGGCCTGGGCGGGTGATAAGGAGACCTAGGCTTGCCTAGTTATCAGGGTCCCCCACTCTGCGTTGCAAACAAATCCGACGGAAAGGCAAGCCAATATAGTAGGAGTCAGCGCAGCTGCAGGAGTTGCCGGAAGGTGTGGCAATGCTTCGTCATCTGACTATCGGAACTGCAAACCAGATTTTTTGACAAGGTTAACTTCCTCAGCCGTTGTTGTTCTCAAGCCATCCACAAAGCAGTGGAGCTATTTGCTGATAGCTGATGAAACATTGAAAATATTTTCAATTTTGACGTAAATAACGAAGATCCTTATTGTAGTTATGGTTGTATAAATATGAAAGCGAAATCCTGAAAGGATTCATCTTAAAAAGAGTCGGATGAAAGTCATGCGAACTCCGTGAAGTTGAAAAATAGAAAATCTTTTCAATTATGACGTAAATAACAGAGATACTCACTATCGTTATGGTTGTATCCAATGAAAGCGAAAATATATTATTCCATCATGCACGTGAACCAACGTTCCAACAACTGAAGTTAAGAAGATGCCACCTCAATCATATCGATCCCAGAACTACTCAGGAACCAGACAGCTAAGGAATGCGCCTTCTCTTCGTACTGATATTAGAATCTCTCCTTCTGATATCCTTCCTCTCAGTACTTTGGTTCCAGTGAAAACCGTTTGAGAACTGGGACAGAGCGATCAAAAGTTATTATGATCCGACAAACAGCAAAATCGCACTTCTTCGCTGTTGAGGTCCTTATGTGATAGAAAGTTTTCTATTCGAATAGTTTCTTTTCTCGGACAGCTAAATTTTGGAATTCTCTCCCTGTTTCCTGCTTGCCTGGCCGTACTAACGTGCTGAAATTCAAATGTAATATAAACAAATGGGGCACGGGTATAGCCATTAAGGTGAAGATCTATTTGAATATGACCCTTTAAACATTTTTGACTTGGAATGGTCAGCAACTTGTATGGCCTCTATTCAAAACTAAGTCTTTCATAAAACTTTGAATTGGACACCCATGCATCCCACGAACATACTCGCATATGTGAACATACATGCATATACACTCGCGCACTACCACATATGCTTCTTCACGGACCCGTACATAACGGGACACACACACACACGTTTATAGACGTGCGTACATATACAGCTGGGGATTGATGAGCAGATGTAAGTGATAAGCTAAGTGGATGCTAAGTAGAATCTTTTTACCAAAAGCTTGAACTTATTGATTTATTATAGTTCTAGGTTTTAGACGGGGTCAAAGGCACGCTGTTGTCTGGATTGTCTACACGCACGCATACACCTACACACACATACACACGCACACACACACATGTTTATTTATTTTTTTAAAACGCTACTGTAGATTTCGTTAATTGATATATACAAACATATAATGTTAATAAATAAATAAATAGATAAAATTCTTTTTTATGTTGATCATCATTTACTTAATTTCTTCCTATTTTTGTTCAAACATATTATAATATGCGGATTGTTCTTTTCTTTCTTTTCCCACACACATGCACACTCCTATATACACATAGATACTCATACATACATACATACATACATACATACATACATACATTAAGTGCTAGGTATAGGGTGAAAGCATTGTTTTTAAATTAGAAGCCATCACAAAAATTGGAAGCTCGATATATGCCGGTTAGAGAAATCAAAGGTTAATAACGTTTAATGTTAGAAATGAAACTGAAAGGTGTTTGCAATGCTTAAAGGAGGAGTTGAATAATAGTAAAACAACAATAACAACAACAACAATAATGATGATGATAATAATAATATGTATGTATATATACATGTATATTAGTGATAATACTATTACTAATAATAGTGATAACAATAGTTATAATAATGATGATAATAATAATAATGATTATAATAATAGCAATAATAATAGTGATAATAATAATAGTAATAATAATAATAATAGTAATAATAATAATAATAGTAATAATAATAACAATAGTACTACTACTACTACTACTACTACTACTAATAATAATAATAATAATAATAAAAATAACAATGATATTTATAACTATTATGGTAATAATAATAATGATGATAATAATAATAATAATAATAATAATAATAATAATAAACTCAATCCTGTATATCTTCATAGAGGGGTACTATAGTATATAGGGTTTGTGAGGGGGAATGGGGAGTGCACCCATGTCTACACCTGTGCATTTGTGTGCGCACGTATGCATACTCGGAAAATTGAATTAAGTATATGTCGAAAATAAAAAATATGTGGAAGCTAAAAAAAATAAAATGAATTGAAAGGCCTTACGGAAACAAAAACACTAGCTTCTAGTGGGGAATGCTAAACCGTTCTTCCACCGTGCATACTCACTCTGTCCTGTGGGGGAATGTCTTTGGTTGGTTAATATTTTATGAAAGGAATACTCATTTAGCGGTCCCAAATCTTTATTGAGACCGGATGTGTGTATTAAGTCTTAGAATGAGTTTCTTTTCATGTTGTCTTCTTTGTCTCTATGTCCGAAAGTTGGAGGCTATAAGTACGCATTGCATATTGTCTATGCTGTAGTCTGGGAGGGTGTCGTGCATTGCTATTGTGTGCTGTGTGGATTTGTCCCTAATTGTTTGTTTGTGGTTGTTGAATCGTAAGTGGAACTCTCGCCCTGTTTCCTCCACGTAGTTACTCTTTGTATATCTGGTGCAATATATTATGTAAACTACATTGGGACAATCGCAGATGAGCGGAAGGAGTTTAAATTGAGTGTTTGTGCCTAGGGTGTACATGTATCGCTAGTATTAATGTGTTTGCACACTTTACACCTGGGTTTGTTGCATAATTTGTTTCCTAATGGTGCGGAAGTGTTGTGTATTTTTGTGGATGTTAGAAGTTACCTTAGATTTGGTGGCTGTCTTCTTGCACTGAGTGGAAGCATGTATATTGTGTTGAGGGTGGGGTCATGTTGTAATCAAATACCATTGGTATTTTTGGGGATGATATGTTGCGTTTATATGTGAGTAAATTTATCCTGCTTCTATGTTCTGCTTTCCTAATTGATTCTTTAATTATTCTAAGGGGGTAATTCCTATGAAAAAAGTACTTGGCCAGAATTCCTACTTGTTTTTCGTACTCGATCGGGTCCGAGCAGATTTGTTTGACACGTAGGCACTGGCTGTATATAATAGATTTTATATATTGATACGGTAGCAACTATTAAAATTATGGTAACCGTGGCCATCGGTGGGTTTGGTGTAGAGTGATGTGGTGATGTGATTGTTTGTGATGTTTACTAAAACGTCTAAAAATGGGATGTGTGTGGTGGAGTGTTCTGTCGTGAATTTTATGCTGTTGTGACAGTTGTTTATGTGTTGATAGAAGTCCATCAATGCTTCTTCGCCATGTGGCCAAATGAGAAAGATGTCATCTATGTACCTATAGTAGTGTAGTGGTTTTACTTGGTAAGTGTGAATGTATTTCTGTTCAAATGTGTATATGTTGGCATAGCTGGGAGCCATTTTGATTCCCATGGCTGTGCCTTTAATTTGCAGGTAGTGTTGGTTGTTGAATGTGAAGTTGTTGTGTGTTAAGATAAATTGTATAATGTTGCATATATCGTTGATGTTTGTGTCTTGTAGATTTTGAGTGTGTAAGAAGTCATTGCGCGCAGATATTCCCTCCTCGTGTGGGATGTTGGAATAGAGTGAGGACACATCCATAGTCACAATAATGGCATTGTTTGGTATGGTCCCTATCCTATGTAAAATTTGTAGATAGTGTGTGGTGTCCTTAAGGTAACTGGGGATGTTTGACAACAGTGGGTTGAGAATGTTATCTATATACCCCGATATGTATTCTGTGAGGGTTCCAATACTCGAAACGATTAGTCGGCCGGGTGGTACTATTCTGAGGGCCTTAGCTGTGCGGTATGTTTCTGAGGTTTCGTTAATCGGTACCTCAGTGTTTACTGTGTTACCAAGTGAGAGGTGTGTGAGTGTGTCGCTAACTAATTTGAAGAGTTCATGGAGTTTGGGGATAGTGTAGAAGACAGCTGAGTTTGGATGGTCTGGCACTAATTTCTCGATCGTGATTCTAGTGCTATGGTCAAGATTACTAATTAGGTTGCTACGTTCGGATTTGAATGCGAGAGTGGGATCGTGATTACTACTAATTTTATGGTTATGAGGTGATTGTTTCGTAATGATTGTATTGCTCGTTTTTCGTCCTTTGTTACATTATAATTGGTGTTTTTGAGAAGGTTTTATATGATAAACTTGTCTAGATGTTTTTTGACTGCGATGTTGTGTGCGTCTATGTTTAGGTTGCGTCCACTGGGGGGTGGTGTCCAATGTGTGTTTTTTTAAAGACCTTTCCTCTTTGATTGAGGCAGAGTTGGTGACTGCCAGGTGGTTGTTATTATGGAAGTATTCCTTCAGCTTTATTCTTCTGGCGTAGTCTTCCATGTCGTTGCATAGATCAACTGGATTAAGGTTCTTTTGATTTGCTTAATAGTGACGTTTCAATTTCTGAGAGGTTGATGTGCTGTGTTCTTTTAGTGACTAGATGTGTGTTGTTATGTTTAAGTATTCTACTAAGAGTGAACGGGTTTTGTTGATTGTAGATGTTTTTCAAAACTTGGTCTTTGCTGATTAATGTGTTTAGTTTTTGTTGTTTACGTCGAAAGTATTGGTAGAGGTGTGTGGAGTATATTGTGTTTAGAGCCAGAAAAGTTTCTATAAATGTAGTATATATATATATATATATATATATATATATATATATATATATATGTGTGTGTGTGTGTGTATATATATGTATGTATATATAATGTAGTATATGTATATATTATATTTTTTATAGCGAGATTTCGTAATTTGCATAATATATATATATATATATATATATATTTTCTCTTCTTCATAAGTTTTGGTTTCGGTTTTTATTCAAGCTGATGCACCCAATTCATATGGATATAGTTTTTATTTTTGAAATCACAACTTTATAGTATATAAGAATCGATAGATACTGACTCTATAATAGCATATACGAAATGTGCATGAATTAAAATATCATATTTAAGCGTATTTTACGTTCCGGCTTATATGAATATTTTTCAGTTTTAACAATAATATCAGGGCGTCTCCATTTACGCTGAACATCCACAGAATGCCAACATCAATATATTACATATGAAAGAGTAAAAAATATGTTTATAGAGATGGGTAAAACCATAGTATGTTTAATAACGAAACTATATATTTAATTGTTTATTTTTTATCAATGCTTAATTCTCATTTTTGTGTAAATTTTACAAAATGAGAAACTAACATTTTCATAATTTTATCAGCTATTTTTACCGGCCGAAACCACATAAAAACGTCCGCAAAAATGCAATAATTTGACCTGCCTTGCGCCGTTCTGCTACGTTGTGTCTCGGGGGAGATGCACTTTGAAAAAAATGGAGACAGACAAACAGAGACATAATAAGTTTTATAGATAAGATTTAAATGAATAACAATCCTTATTCTACAATTTAATCGATATACACTATAAAAAGTATATTTTTTAAAAACATGATTTGAAGAACACAAATTATTGTTTTTATAATAAAGCTATTCGTTATTACGAATATTTTTTATATTTATAATAAAGAAATTCGTTAAATAATTTTTTTGCAAAAAATATCTTAAATATTTTAAAACTAGCCGACCCCCAGCGTTGCCCGGTCATACACTACGCTTAAACATGATATTTTAATTTTTAAAGATTGCTTATGTATTATTATAAAAGATAATTGATCATATATTACAAGGAGTAATTTGTCCGGTAAACTAATTCGCAAAAAGAAATTAATAATAAAAAAAATAATAATGATAATGTCGTTCATCAAATTTCGTCTATGTTTGTTTACTATATTACATCATCTGATATTTGAACTTGACGATCTTAAACATAGTCTTTCTTCTGCTATAGATAAAAAAGAAGAATTTTTAAAGACGAATGTTTTACGTTCCCCGGTGTAACATAAACTATTTCCCTGTAAAATTTCTTCTTTTGTATCTATAAGAGAAAATCCTATTTTTAAGATCAGACCTTTTCAATTTTCAATTCTTATGGGATGAATTTCTGTACAAAACATATCTAAGAACACTACCAGACATATAAATTAGCTTTGTGTGAAATTTGCAAAAGATAGGCTCAGCCGTTTCGGAACCTATGAGGAAGGAACTCACACACACAAAGTCAGTTTAATATAATAGTAGATATAGATATAGAGATATTGGTTGTACTTAATATCACTCGTACTGAAGTTTTGATGCTAATCCTTCAAAAGAAGACCATCACTTAGAAATGATTATTATTTAGCAGTTTTATTCGTTGCGACTTGGATCGTTGCGAATAACCACCATAAATTAGGATCGGCATAATCTCGTCGACATACCTTTTATATCACTGAAGTTAAGAAACGTTGAAATGGAGCGAACATTTTGGAATACCAGGTGCTGCATGTGCTCCCAACTTATCTCCCCATTGTTTTTAGCCATCCCGGATTTCTCTTTGCCACTAGAATCAAGCAGTACCGACTTAAGAAAGAAAAGGTTTGAGATTACGCAACCCTTGCCTCATAAATACACGCGCTGGTACTCACACAGTGTGTATCCATAGTCTGTCAAGACTAAACAGAGTCATACTATACACCAGGGTTTCTCAAACTTCAGGAGGGCAAAGGTTTTTCACGGAGCACTAACAAGATAATTTCTAAAAGAAATATGAAAAAATTAATTTCAAATTTTAACAAACTAATGATCATCTCTTTCCAGTAAAAAGATTAAAAATTAAATGTCTGCAGCCATTTAATTTGACATATAAAGCATTTGATCCTCTTTAAGAAAGGGCTTCCGGATCCCCTCAGTCTCTTTGGGAAACCCTGCTATACACCGTATGAAAAAGTACTTCATGTTCTAAGAATGAGGTTGCAACCATTGGGGTGTTGCATGTTTGTGGTTGATGTTATTGGAATGTTTTTGTATTCAATGTCAACTTCAACACACGTAACTAATATTCGGTTCAAATCAGGAATAGTTTTGCCCCAAATTTCGTGTTTGACATTAATTTTAAGATGTCGACATTTATTTCTATTTTAAAACTTCTGATTCGACTTTGATCTGAAATGATTTCGTGCGTCTTCACATGATTTAGAAACTTGCAGTTGTTCCAGTTGTAGACATATAATTATCGCTGGCAACATGTGCTTTGCTCTTTTTTTCATAGACTTTAATTATGTTTCCTCCTCCTCTCTCTATTTCTTTCTTTCTTTCTCTCTCAACATACATACAAAAACATGTATACATGTATACTAGTAGAATACACGTTTCAAGAAGGGTATAAAAATAAAGATAGCATTTGTTTAACAATTTAATGTTGTCTTTAAGGTGCCTTCAATAAGGTTTCCGATTTTGTTGTAGAGGCATTTAAAATTAGAAAATTCAGTATGTTTTCCTTACACATCTCATAATATGACTGACCAATTTTTAGGATTTCAGGTTCAAATGAACAGCTACTGCAGGAAGTACAATACACTCTACTAAAACCTTATTGTCACTACTTACGCCTGCCAGTATCCTATACATCTATAAGGCAACCATTCGCCCATGTATGGAGTGCTGTTGTCACATCTGGGCTGGTGCATCTGCTGCTTGTCTCTCGCTCCTGGACAGGGTTCAAAAGAGAGTCGCCAACCTGATAGGTCCTGAACTGTCATCTAGGCTTCAACCTCTGTCCCATCGACGAGATGTTGCATCCATCTGCCTGTTCTACAAATACTTTAATGGTGAATGCTCTGACGAACTGCAAACGCTTGTACCTCCCCGACGTAACTACCCACGACAAACCCGACAAGTTACTAAGTCTCATCCCTTTACAGTAGAGATCCCTACGTGCAAGAAAGCCTTTTACTCCAATAGTTTCTTCCCCAGAACAGCGGGTCTTTGGAACTCCCTTCCGGGATTCTGC
This sequence comes from Euprymna scolopes, assembly GCF_053919585.1. Lineage (NCBI taxonomy): Eukaryota > Metazoa > Mollusca > Cephalopoda > Sepiida > Sepiolidae > Euprymna > Euprymna scolopes. Next base: position 1,879,768 of record NC_136490.1, read on the forward strand.
TTTCCCAACTGCAATGATAGGCAGAAGTTCAAGTGTAATGTTAACAAACATCTTTCTACTCTTCTCCCCTCATAATGACCCCGCTAATTAATTCCCTAATAGTAGCCCCCTGCTTCAAAGTGGCACTGTGCCTTGTTTGGGGTGAAAATTGAATTAAAAAAAAATAAAAAAACAGTTGGTGAATTTCAAAAATGCAATCTGGATGTGAGGGCACTTTAGAAGAACGATATGCAATAAAAATGTTTTTAACTTGGAAAAATGCCACAGAAAGGTATGGAAAGCTTCAGATTGTTTTTAACCATCATACATGGATCAAGCATTAGTTTTTGAGTGGCATAAGGGATTCAAGGAAAGCGGGGCGTCTGTGAGGGATTATGAGAGGCGTGGGAGAAGTAAGGAAGAACACCAGAGTTTATTGGCCAAATAGAGTTTTATAGGTATGGACCGTCGTGTCTCTATGGAAGCTGAAAATGTAGAAGATTTACGCAAAGTTTGTCCAAATGGTTCTTGCAGAAATAATAAAGAAAGACGTTGCCATGACAGCAGTTCTTGATGCTCTGGTAACTTGTGATAGAAAGCTGGATCTACTGCTATGACTCAGAGTCCAAGACACAGAGTTCCCAATGGAAGCATGCTGACTCTCTCAGATCCCAAAAGACCAGACAGAGCAAACCCAACTCGAAACTTATGATGATCCTTTTTTTGACAGCATGGGAATAAACTACATACATTGGGTTCCCACTGGACAGACAGTCAACAGTTATGTTGAGGTTTGAAGGGAGTTCAGGCCAGCACTCTTCAAATCGTTACATTTTCACCAGGACAATGAACCAGTCCATTCTTGTCACTGACTATTTGACCAGGAGGACATCAAGACAGTTCCTCACCCTCCATATAGTCCAAACCTTGCCCCCTGTGACTTTTGACTCAATGAAAACCTTAGAAGCTGTCGTTATGTTACACTTGAGAAGATGAAAGAGGCTGTGACGAGGGTCATTGACACGCACCCACAAAAAGACTTGCCCTTCCAAAAGTTGTTGGAAAGGCACAACAAGTGTATTGCAACCGGAGGAGATTACTTCGAAGGGGATTAAAGTTTCATATGTGTACTATAAAAAAAAACCCAACCGAAAAAAATCTTGAAACTTATTTAAGGCACCTGGTATACTACGGTTTCGGTGGAACTTCCGTTAATGCTAAAGTGTACAAAAATTAAATAATCTGCCAGCATTATTCACACTGTTTTCGTTCATATAGATATGAGACATTATTAATGTTTCTTTATATTGTTATTTTCATCTCCCATCTGTAAACATTCATAACAAAAACTTGTCTAGCCACAACCACAGTAAAAAAAGTTTCCATTTGTTCATCTGTAGTCTCTAAAATCAGAATATCCATGAAAAGAAAATTATTTCAAAGAATTACTAATCTTTCCCAGTTGAATACCTGCCCCTTTTCATGTCCAATGTTGGCAAATTCTTGTTAAGCAGTTTTATTAATTAATCGAATTCTGACATAACACCTATCATTTCAAATCATCTTAATGTTTTTAATAAATATTATTTTAATATCTACACACACACATATACGCACACATATATATGCACACACACATATATGCACACATATATACGCACACACACAAACTTGAATGCCTACTAGACATTATCCTCGAGTGCTTAAAGTCTGTCTGTACATGGGTTTGTCAGAACAACATCGCATGAAGATATTTTCCCAACAAGTAAATTCTGACTAAATATTCAAAATGACATATTTGCGAAATAAGATTTCCTCAGTAAAATTAACCACACATTTTTTTTACGAGGAAAAACGAGTACAGCTTCTCAATATTATGTTACTTCATGCAGCAACACGAAACTGGATACTCCACCAGAGTAGATTGAATTCTAGCCCTCGAATCCAGTAAAACCAATAGACCATAAGAAAGAGATACAATATCAAAATTTTATTCTCAACTTCATACTAACTCAGTGTTTGAGAGATAAAGAACGTTAATGGAACATTCGAATTTATGTATCTCATATAGAGTTCAAGGGTTAGACCTAGGAAGGACGTGTTTGATTTCTGAGAACTTCGACTGAATGAAAATAAAACACACACACACACACACATACACATAGATATATATTAGTGATGGGTCGATTTCAATATTTTTCCCGATTCTGACACAATCATCGATTCCGATTCTGATTCTTTATAAATCTCTAAATATTAAACCATAAAATCATTATTTTTCCGATTACTATAAAAACACACATGAAATATGCATCTATTTTCTAAAACATAAAAACACACTTGTGTGGTGGAGTGATCTGTGGATTTTAGTTTTATTGGAAATTTAAATCAATAAATATTGATTATGTCGTTATTACTATCAGCAGGGGAAGAGTTAAAAAACAAAATCAAATGAAAAAATATATTTTTCTGATTTCGATATTGATTCCGATACCTCCCAAAAGGTTCGATATTTTCGATTCCCGATTCCGATTCTGATTAATCGTCCATACACTATATATATATATATATATATATATATATATATATATATATATATATATATATATATATATATATGTGTATGTGTGTGTGTGTGTGTGTATGTATGTGTGTATGTCTGTGTGTGTTTACTCGTCACTACGAAATATCAGTATGGATATATATATATATATATATATATATATATATATATATATATATATATATATATAT
>NC_136490.1:1887500-1925000 GCF_053919585.1 Euprymna scolopes
AGAATGGTAATCATAAATTCACATATTCGTCCTTCATGTTCTTCTAAATTTATTAGTTTCGTTGAGTAGACTTGCTCTTTCAGTAAACTCTATAGAAATAAATCGCAGGGCGTTAAATCAGGACTTCTAACCGGCCATTCGTGCGAACCGCGACGATCATCCATTTTCCATTCATTCACGAACAACAGCAGCAAAGTGTGGAGTCGCTCCAGCTTTCATAAAAATAAAATATTCAATATTATCACAAGCAATAATAATTAGTAAAATTTCATCTCTCAACATAGGAGGGGGTAATACATGGAAGGATATTATAATGGTAACAAAACAGATACTATACTACTCTCCTGAATTAAGCATTGAAATATAATAAAACTGCTCGCATCTGAGAGTATCCTGTACATCTAGAAAGCGACCATTCGCTCAAACATGGAGTATTGTTGCCACATCTGGGCTGGTGCATCTACCACTAGTCTCTCCTTCTTGGATAGAGTAATAAAAAAAAAAAAAACAGTATCCAATTTAATAGATTCATTTTGTCAACTAAGCTCCGACCTCTGTCTTATCGTCGCAATGTTGCATACCTTTTTTTTTTTTTTTTTTTACACAGTGATCACCACTTATCAAGGCCCGGAAGCCACTCAGGGATAAGGGTTATTGCAAGTACATTACGTTAGTGTGGAGATTTGATGAAGTGTTTAATTAAGGGGGCGGTTCATTAGGAATTTGTTAACATTGGACTTGAAGACATTCAAGTTATAGTCCGGAGGGAAGCAGGCAGACGGAACAGAGTTCCACAGGCGTGCAGTTCTAAGAAAGAAGCTTCGTTCATGGAATCCGCGTTTTGATTTAGGCACAGATATAGAGTGGGGGAAATTTTTCACAGTGGATTCAGCTAGTTCCTGTTTTAGAAATATTTTAATAGAATGTGGCCTGATGAACTCATTGCACTTGTACCCCCCCTCGACGTACACATTCCTGACAAACCCGCTCAACAACAAAATCACACGCTGTCACTGTTGAGGTCCTTAAATGCCAAAAAACTTTCTACTCTAATAGTTTCTTCCCTCGAACAGCTACACTTTGGAATTCCCTTCTTACTACCTGCTCTCCTGATTGTACTGATATGCAGAAGTTTAAATGCAACGTAAACCAGCATTTTATTTATCTTTCTTAGGCATCGTCCTAATTAGTAGCGTCTTGTTTGGAGTGGAGGTGAGCAAAAAAACAAAGAAACAAACTATGTTAGTCTACAATAATATTGTAAATAGAATTAAGCGTTAAAATATAGTAATAGTTTCGGCTTCAGTCAATCAGATACCAAACCACCATGAGTAATGGTATAAACATCTTAAGCGTTAAACTTAAACGATGCGTTAAGAACTTCGTTTTATTTTTAGTTGAATACATTGTTTAAAACAGGCGTAACTGTTTGTCTATCGAGTAATGATGTATTATTTAGTTAAAGGCTTCGATCCATTAATTACTGATATTCTGTTATGGAAACCTTAAGCATAAACTAGTTACTAGAAACGAAACGATCTATTCGAGTGCAGTCACGCAACGGCTAGAAACGACGAAGTGGATGTTAATTCAATTGCCCTCCGATGAGACAAAATGCCCGAGGCTTTCACTCTTTGCCTTTCACTGTCACTCGCTTGAAGCAGTTGACGACATTTGCAAAATCAATAATTAAACTTATCTGACCCGTCTTTGGATAAAATCGATACCGTTATACGCGTAAACAAAAAATAGTTTCACCGAAAACAATAGCATCTTCATTTGATGCAACTGTAACATTGTCATAGTTTTCTGGAGGTTGCAGGTTCAATTCTTACTAAAAACGAAAGGAAAATTAATGGCTTTTAAGGTGAAGTAAACATTTTTCAATATTTTTTTATAAATTGCATTAATCGGACAACCACGTTTCGGCTGATGTAACCAACGCCCTTCTTCAAGCGCATCTTGTCGAATTCGGGAATCATTTGTATTACTTTAATTATTCGGACCAAAACTCGTCTATTTGATGTGATTTTCATAACATTTCGACCGATGTAATCTCCGACCTTTCGGTGCGTTTTCTTGAACTCGGAACTCATTTGTATCATTTCATTTTTATTTTCATAACATTTCGTTCGATGAACTCTCTAACAATCATGTTCTTCTTGTCGAAGTGAAAAATCTTTATGTTGAACTCGGGAATCTGTACATAATTTATTTAATGAACGGAAGTAACATGTTCTCATCCTGTTAGCCATGACCGGGTATAAGTTATAAGTAATTCTTTTTATACTAATGGTTCAACACTTACTAAGGCCAAAAGGAAAAAGTGCGTTAAATCTTAAGTTGGATGATAGGAAAATACTATAAAATGGCTGAGAACTATAAATAATTCACAGCACAACTCGACAGATATTTGTTGAAATAAAATTTGAAAACGACTACGTTATAGTCTCTAGGGAAACACTCTCGTGGTAACGTGTTCCACAGTTAACAAATACTTGGAAAGAAACTCTATTCATAATGTGGCAACATTATTCCATTTGGGCTAGAATCTGACACTTATGCAGGTAGAAGATTACATCGGGAGTCAGGTACTTTCTAGAGCAGTGGAATGATCCAAGTTTTTTCCAACTCCTCGAGCAAAAATCTTATATGAGTTTTCCATTCCAAGTCAGTCCTGAGAACACGTCAAGAGACTTCCTCAAGGCGAGAGCCATCCATTTCAAATAAGGCAAAACGAGGATTCGAGCGTTTTCGGTAAAAGGAAAGCAGCTTGGTTTCGGAAGTGTTAGAAAACATGACCCCCCCCCTAGACCAACCAATTGATTCAGTTTTTTTTAACGTTTTTCATACGGTATCTTGTAGTGCGACATAATCATCTTGCGATTTGCTCCCCACTGGAGAGATTGAGACCCCCCCCCGAGACCTGAGAAAGACCGGGTAAATATGCTAAGACTGTCTAATTGAATCCCGGACAACGGCAGATATAAAAAATACTTGCAATAAAACAGATATATTTTTTATTATTGTTAAAGCCAGTTATATATTTTATTGTTTGAAAACAAATGACAGGAAATGTTAGAATAAGGGACAATGACGTTCGCCTGGCCTGAAGAATACCAGCCCAGGTGTTCAGAGTTCTAAGCAAGGAAATTGTCAAGGGTTGATCTCCCAGGTCGTGTGAAATTGATTTAATTTTGGTCTCAGATTTACAAAACTCTAGAGTATTACTGAAGTGCACACACGCAAATGTATCTGGGGATTCCCCAGGAAACGTATCCCTGATTGGTTGGGTGGATCGTCCGACCCACACTGTGAGCTTAGTATAAAAAGCCTCTAACCGCTGGAAATAGACAGATTTTGCGCCGAAATCTCAGAAGAAACAGCTCCTAACGCCTGACGACCCCCCTCTCCGCCATGCTGGCTAGAAATCAAGTGATCAGAAGAGAGAGATTTGTGAACTTTAAATGTTTTGGTGACTAAACGATATACATATGCAAAAAAGATCTGTAACTTTTGTGAAATTAACTTTTAGTAGATAGAAACCCTGATTTTGCCTTTCTTTCTTTCTGGCGCATGCAAAGCTTCGCTTTTTGCTTTCAGCAGAATTCTACAGAGAGGTGATGAGAATTCAGTGTAGAGATCTCCGATAGACTGGACATCACGAGCCACAGTTGCTTGACCTGAGAGCGGGAGATCCGGCCACAGTAGTGTAAATGTAAGAAAGAATAACGAAAAGACTCGGAAACAATGAAATGAATAATATATTAACAGAAATAGATTCCGAAAAAATGGCGAATCTTTATATCAAACTTCGTGAATAGTTTTTATTTAATGGAACTCGTTCCAGACAAGGCATGAAGCCACTTTATGTTAGGAGCTAAAAATAAAATATGATTTATAGTTGAATTAGTGAGAAGTATTAGCTGAATAGATTTTGACCAATTTATTCTGAAGCAGCATTTTTGGAATCATCTGCTTGAACACTAATCAAATAATGAGTAGACTTATTGCTGACTGTTATCACGCAATTAAATTTTTATAGAAATCGCTCCAGACTAAGCGTGAAGCGAATTAACGTAAGGAGGTATCAAGAACAAATAATGAGTATCGCAGAAACAAGAAATGCGTATTGGCTTTAGTTTTGAAAAGACCAAAACTATAATTAAGAGCAAAAAATGTCAGAAGAAAGAGAATTCCGCAAGCCTGCAGTTCTTGGAAAAAAGCTAATGAATTTTTGAAACAGTAAAACGATGAAGACTTCTAGATGAACGAGTCAAACGAACTGGAATAAAGGAAGCAGTGAGTAGATAAGGTACTTTAGGTATAGCATTTAAAAAAGACTGAAACTAGCATCCTCTCATCTCTGAGAGTGGAGTTGCAGAGACGAAGAAAGCTTGGGCCAATCAGATTACAGATATCTGGAACAGAAATTCACCATCTAAAATATGACAACAGTACTCCATACATGGTCTGGTTGTAGATTTGTAGAGATAAAGCGTAGCCTCAGCGGTGAGACAGTGCTTAGAGATATAGAACCCACTTTACGGGAGGCAGAAAAGCAATGGATGTTATATATAAGTTCAGAGAAAGATTTGATGAGAAAGAAAAACCAAGAAGTTTCAGAATCATGTATGAGAATCTCAGGAAGAAAAGAGACATGTCTACGGTTGAAAGACAATAGCTTTCTTAAGTGTCTTAGGTATTTTAGACGCGTGTTTGCTATGGAAATCGCTCCAGACAAAGCATGAATCCACTTGATGTAAAGAGTTATACTACATCAAAGTCCAAAAGTTGCCAACGATAAGTGTTAGACAGAATAGGTTCTGACACAGAAAACAGCAATTCTTTCTCTTTTGTCAGAAACATCGTTCATTGAATGCGAGGAATAAAGGACAAAATAAAAGAAAGCGAGAATTACGAAACTTTGTACTCAGTCGATGTTTATTTCGCTCCTCTCACGACGGAAAGATATGACACAAAGTCAGGAATGCAGGAATTGAAACGTTAGCGTCCTTGGTCAGCCCGTCGACATTCTCTGATTGAGGCACCTTATCCGATTAGCATTGAACTAACATCGTTTTGAAGAGTGGAAGTTTTAAATATATCGTTTACATTTTATTCATTGTTAAATTATCGCTTGTAATGAAGACTGAATATTAAATCTCTAAAATTAGTTTTACTTAATACCTTTATCCGCTGCGCAACGTCTCTAACATTTGGGTATATATATATATTACGTCACTAATCCTTGCAGATGATTCTAATGTTAATTTTGAGAGCGTTAAATCTATTTGTTTATAGATGTGCAATTTTACTATCACTATAGACAATCACTTATAACTACTTATAAATACTTATTAATACAGATCATCGCACACACACACACACACACACATATATATATACATTCATATATATATATACATTCATATATATATATAAATATATATATATATATAAATATATATATATAATCTATCAAGATACTAAAAGCTCTACACGGATGAGTGGAGTAAATAATATGAGAAATAAATGATGAGAATTCAATATTAATTAAAATTTTATTGAATCATCAAATCAATAAATAAAAAATCTTTAGATCATGTCCTTATGCCAGCTATTTGTATGCATATAAACTTGGCGTTTTTCTCTTTTTTTGACAAGAAGCATCATACTTTGAAATTCATGATCCAAAGAGGTTTGGTCCTTATTGATATGATAATTCAATAAATTTTTATTTATTATAATAGCTAAAGTGGCAGCGTGGGGATACTGCCATTTGTATTCAAAACGACTTTCTATGTGCTGAGAGTATCCTTCCTTCCATGCAAATTATTAACGGGACAGATATTTTTATGATTTTTTTACGCACATAAAATTTATCTATAAATACATGTTTCTTGCTAGGTTGTAGCTGTTAGATTAACTTGCCTTTAGCAGCGATCGAACCCACAATTACATTGTTTGCAGTCCGGCAGTTTACTACTGGGATACGAAATATAGCCTTAAGTAAGCCTGACGAATTCTCACGCGAATGAAACGCGGAATATTCTGTGTAGCTTAATTACTATATATTTTTTCATAACTTACTAACTAGCTATATCTATATATTGAGCACTGTTGAAGTAAATACTGAACATTTGCGCATAAAATTATTTCTTCGTATATTAATTTATGTTATTAAATGAAGTAATCACTAATATATATATGTATATATATATATATATATATTAGCATTTAAGCCCGGCGTTGCCTGTGTGTTTGGAGGTGTATGCTGAGCAAAAAAACAAAAAACAAAAAAAAACGGTCAATTTTTTTAAACTTTGACCCCTATTATGATCCCTTAAAATTTATTGTCTTGGTCTAAAATCAAGTTATTAAGTTAGATCCATGTCCAAGGCACCTATATCTAAAATTTCAAGTGTTTAGACCACAAATTGTCAGAGGAGTTTGGTAGAGTTCTCAAAGGTCAAATCATTTAATGTTGACCCCTTAACAGCCAAATTTCTGGCCAAAAACCGATCACATCGATTTCCCAAATCTCAATACCCTGTATATCAAATTTCGAGTCTGTAGACAAAAAATTGACAGTTATTGCGAAGAAAAATGTACACAGACACACACACACAGACACACAGACACACAGACACACAGACACGTTCACCTTTATAGATATACTAGCATTTCGGCCCGTTGTCCGGGTGTTTGGAGGTGTACGCTGAGCAAAAAAAAAAAAAAAAAAAACAACAAAAAAACGGACAATTTTTTTTAATTTGACCCCTATCATGACCTCTTAACATTTATTGTTTTGGGCTCAACTCAAGTTATTAAGTTAGATCCATGTCCAAGGAACCTATATCTAAAATTTCAAGTGTTTGGATCACAAATTGTCAGAGGAGTTTGGTAGAGTTCTCAAAGGTCAAATCGGTGAACTTTGACCCCTTACCAGCACAATTTCTGACCGAAACCCGATCACATCGATTTTCCCAAATCTCAGTACCCTGTATATCAAATATCGAGTCTGTGGACTTAAAATTGACACAATTATTTCGTAGGGAATGTACACAGACAGACAGACAGACAGACAGACAGATACTTTAACTTTTATAGATGCAACAAAAATATATACGTCCTAGCAATGGGTGCCCGGCGTTGTCCGAGTGTTTGGAGGTGTATGCTGAGCAAAAAAAAACAAAAAACCAAAAACAAACGGTAATTGTTTTTAATTTGACCCCTATTATGACCACTAAATATTTATTGTTTTGGTCTCAAATCAAGTTATTAAGTTAGATCCATGTCCAAGGAACCTATATCTAAAATTTCAAGTGTTTAGACCACAAATTGTCAGAGGAGTTTGGTAGAGTTCTCAAAGGTCAAATTGTTTATCTTTGACCCCTTAACAGCCAAATTTCTGGCCGAAAACCGATCACATCGATTTCCCAAATCTCAGTAATCTTTATATCAAATTTCGAGTCTGTAGACTAAACATTGACAGAGTTATTGCGTAGGGAAATGTACACAGACAGACAGACAGACACACACACACACAGACACGTTCACTTTTATATATATATACTAGCATTCCAGCCCGGCGTTGCCCAGGTGTTTGGATGTGTATGTTGAGCAAAAAAAAAAAAAAAAGTGGCCATAGGAAGTCAGGCTCGAACCCGTACCGCCAAGGAGGAAAAGAACGGAGTAAAACCTAACGTTTATGCTGTTACGACCACCGCCAAACCGGAAGCGACATTTTTTAAAATTAAGGCTAGACAATCTAAAGGAGAGAATAACTTTAAAAAATATCGGCGAAAAAAGTGACCCCCCCTGTAGAAAAGTGCCTAGTTGAAGGTGAAGTTATTAATGCTTTTAGCCAATTTTTCGATATTTGTCGTATGAAAGGTGGAACTTTAAAACGATATTGATCTTGGTAAAATCCGTCGCCTCTATTGAAAGTTTAAGGCAGACATGCAAACAGGAATACATTATATATTGGTAACTAAAAATTTTCGACCCAAACTGATGAAAAAGCTTGCCCTATCTCTGAATACCCTTTATGTAAAATTTCAAATATTTAGACCAGAAATTGTCTGAGTAATTTGGAAGAGACCGCAGAGGTCAATTCTTTTTAAATTTGACCCCTATTTTGACCCCTTTAAATTTATTGTTTTGGGCTCAAATCAAGATATTAAGTTAGATACATGTCCAAGGAACATATATCTAAAATTTCAAGTGCGTAGACCCACAATTGTAAGATGAGTTTGGTAGAATTCTCAAAGGTCAAATAATTGAACTTTCACCCCTTAATCGTCAAATTCGAGTCTGTAGACTAAAAATTGACAGAGTTATTGCGTAGGGAAATGTACACAGACACACAGACACACAGACACGTTTACTTATATATATATATATATATATATATATATATATATATATATATATATATATATAGATAGATGGGACAATTAATCGAAATCGAAATCGAAATCTGAAAAACGGAACATTTGGTGTTATCGGAGTTGGTATCAGAATCAGAAAAAAATTTGTAGATATTTTCCGATACCAAAAACGATTCTTTTTATTGTCTTTTTATTTGAATGTGTTTAAGTAAAAATCTTTGCTGGTAATAATTATGAAATAATAAAAATATTTATCGATTTTTAACTATTAGTAAAACTAAAATCGCTAGATGATCTCTCACAAGTGTATTTTTTTCGTTTAGGAAATATCTTCATATTTAGCACTGTAAAAAGAGGAAAATAACAATTCTATATTTAAATATTAAGAGATTTATAAAGAACTGGAATCGGAACCAGTAATTGTGTCGGAATCGGAAATTTAGTACGGAATCGGTAATTGTATTGAAATTATCTCATTACTGATATATATATATATATATATATATATATATATATTTTGTGTACAGAAAGTTGTTAGTTGAGACAGGTCATTGGTACCGTCGGTTTCAAGCCCGATAATATATATATATATATATATATATATATATATATACAAGTGTTTACTCATTTTCGAGAAGTTTTTTCTTTTATTGGTATATAAGTTGATGTATAAGAGTTGGCATATAAGCATATAACTGTTCATCGAATTATAATGTACACAACTTGGCCATTATTAGCGCATAGGAAACTAATATGACATCCCACTAAATAGGTTATGCAGTTTATACAGTAAAAGTAAAACTTAACATTTTTAAATGTAGGAATTATTCAGTCTTTGTAAGCAAATAAATACTACTACTATTACGACTACTACTACTACTACTACTACTACTACTAATCCAATGATATTTCTTTTATTTATTTACCTGGTGTACAGATAGTATTTTTCAACTGTAGATGGTATTTCTTCCCAAATTTTATTTGAGAGCATCTCTCATATTCAGGGATAGAAATCTACATCCACTCTTATGCTGTCGACTTTGGTTTAACTCAAGCGGACGTTACGTTTAAACTTTGTTCTGAACGCTGCATTTTTAAGTTTAAACATGACGTAAATTGTTCAGGCGAAGTAATTCTGTTTTTGACTTTTCAGTGTATTTTCTGATCTAAGGGAAGTAATTTTATATTTCTGTTTAAAGTTTCTGGTCTAATCTAAGGGAAATATTTATATCTTAGTATAAAATTCGGTAATTTATTTATGTATTTTTATTTTTAAAATTTTATTTTTTATTCTTTTTTAAACTGTGAGAACTAGTAAAGTAATTAGTCTGCTTGTTTCTTTATTAGAAATATGATTTTTCTGGGTTATTATTAATTGTTAGTTTTAATTTTTCGATCAGTATTGATTTTTTAATCTGAGATTTTCCTGGTTTGCTTCAGTTGCTAGCATTTCAACAGTTATGTTTTTAATGGAGTTATGCTTGTAAGACACGTGCTTGTAAAAAGATGAGGTCTTGGTGGCAATGTGTTCTTTGACCCGGGTATGCAACGGTATAATTGAACTTCAGATATATGATTCATTGAATACGATACATTAAATTTGATACACTGACTATGTGCGTTTGCATAGTCCTGTGTTTTTTATGGAGCAGTAATATAATGAGTATGGTTTGTTCGTAGGTGTAGTTTTGGTTTCAGATAGATGTTGTGTTAATGTTGGACCGGTGTGTGTGAGTTGTATGTCTAGTTGCTCTTTGCGAATGACCTTGCGTATGGCTGCTGTTATCCTATCATTAAAATGTGGTATTTTGAGAAAGCATGTGTTAGATGATGCGTGTGGTTGTTTTTTGTTAGTTAGTTTGTGTGTTTGTTTTCTGTTAGATGTCTTAATGTTTTGTAGGGTTTTTGTGCGGTAGCCATTTTGTCTTGAAGACTTGTTGAAATTTTCTAATGAAGGTGATGTCCGTATCATTTGCGCATCTGCAACGAATGCGGTTTATTTCATTTGTAGCATAACCTATTTTTGCTGGTGTAGGGAGTGCCGACTTATAGTTTGTGACAATGACCCGGCAGATATTTTTAAAAATAGAAATCGGTCTTTATTTGACCTGTTTCGATGATGTAGAGTATAAATTCGGGTAGTGATAGGTGTCCATATGGGGTTAAGTGTAAATCTATGGTAAATCTATTATGTGGCTCTGCGTTTTGGAAGTTAATGAATATTTTATTACCTTCTTTACGAGATGATCTAAGGATGAGAATGTCATCTACATATCCCGTGAAGAAGATGTCGGATCGGTAATTATGTAGTGCGTCTTGTTCCAGTCTATTTATGCATGCTATAGCTAGAAGTCCGGATAAGCTGGATCCCATGGGAAGTCATGATATCTGTTTGTGTTTTGTTTATATTGGAATGTGTGTTGTCTACTATGTTTAGAAGTTGGTGTCTTTGGTAGTGAGGTTAAAACAGTATAGGTTATTATAGGAGATGTATTCCATGATTAAGTCTACAACTGGGTGTGCAGGTACTGATGTGTAGAGAGAGACAATATCTAAGCTGAAGGCGTATCTGTTGTGTTGAAGGTGCTGAGTTCGTGATGATTGTGGTCTATGTATGACTTCTTCAGAGCTGTTAACGTAATCTGGGAAAGCAGAGGTTTGAGTATTTGTGATAGTAGCCAGGTTATTTTGTATAAATAAATATAAAATATTATAAATAAATTATTGAATTCCATAATCATTATTAGACCAAAAAATTTAAATAAAATTACAAAATTCGTACGTTTTTGAATTTTTGAGGATTGGTTATTTGTATTATTTGGATTTTTCAGATTACTGTTCTCATCTTGAGAGTGATTTTCACGACGTTTTGGTCGATGTAATCTCCGACATTCTTCAGGTGTATCTTGTCACTCAGGAATTTGGACGGAATTTGGAGCTGAACCCTTTACTTACTTCACGGGGGTAGCATGCTCTTGTTTCGTCAGCCATGACTGGATAGAGGTTCTAAGTAATTCGCCACTGAATCGTTAACCTTCACGAAAATATCACTTTCTACAACTGATTTTTCCAAGTACTCTAACCACTGCGCCATGGGTTCTTGCGGACAATTCTGGTACGAATTTTATTTCTAGTTGTAAATGTTACTATTTTTTAAACTAATTATTACTATATATTAACGTACATCTACCTCTATACTTACTGCTTGTATATATTAATGTTTTACTTATTACTTGTATATATTATCTATTATTTATAATTATGGGTTCCCATCTCGTATTAAATACTACATTAGGTCTACTTAGTAATTGGTTATTCCCCAGCATATGTGCTGTTTCTTTGAGTCGTCTTACTCTCCACCATTCTTCTCTGTCTATAATTTTTACTCCATCCCATAATGGTAGATGGTTTCTTCCTTCCAGACATGGTCAGCTGTATCTGACTTTTCAGTTTCTCCACGTATTACAGCTTTTCGATGTTCTTCTAAACATACTTTCAGTGGACGAAACGTTTCACCTCTGTATAGTTTTCCACATTTACATGGGATTTCATATACACAATTCTTAGTCATGATTTTTTCTGAAAGGGAGCTTGACTCTCACAAGTTGTTTCCGGAGAGTTGACTCATTCCTGAATACTGACCTGATGTCATATGGATTACATATTCGTTGAAGTTTTTCAGACAAGCCTTTCATGTATAAAAACTGTGGCGAGTTTCTGATTTCTTGGGGCTGATGTCATGCTTTCTGGATAGTTATTTCAGTGAAGGGTTCGCTTAAACTGTCCATCTCCTCTTGATATGCACTGCTGTTACTACATATTGCTTTGCTCGGTGTTGTAGACAACGAACGATTCCTTTCTTTACATTATATGGATGGTGGGAGTTGAAGTTTAGGTACTGTCCAGTGAAAGTTGGCTTTCGGTATACACATGACATAAATCCCTGATCAATGCGGGTTATCAGTACATCTATGAACGATAATTTGTTGTTATGTTCTTTTTCCATTGTTGGACAGATCGAGTTCACATGGTCTAGTAATGTTTGAACATCTTCCTTATGCGGCCAGAGTATGAATGTGCCATCTACATATCGCAACCACATTGTTGGCTTTAGTGGTGTTGATCTTTATGTCATTTCCTCAAAATATTCCATCTATGCATTTGTCAGTAATGGAGACAATGGTGATCCCATCACCAGACTTTCTCCTTGTCGATATAGATCAGGAAGTATGTAGTTTCTACACAGAAGGTTAACATTTCCATTATATTATCAATTGGGATGCAAGTACGATCTTTCAGTGAGGCATCCAATGTAAGCTTATCCCGCACCACTGTCAGTCTCATCAGCGGGTTCTTTCGTGAACAGACTCACTACATCTAGACACACCATCTTGTTGAATTGAACGGGAGCAATGTTTATTATTTCCACGAAGTGAGCTGAGTTCTTAATGTATGATGGAGATTTGCCGATGATTGGGTTGATTATATCTACCAGGAATCGGCTAAATGGATGGCATGCTGAACCTCGGGGAATAACAATAGGCCTTTTTTTTATAAGGTGGTCATCACTTATCAAGGCCCGGTGTTAGAGAATGGATCAAGAGAGAGAGAGAGAGAGAGAGAGAGAGAGAGAGAGAGAGAGAGAGAGAGAGAGAGAGGGGTGTGTGTAAATTATATTGAGACACGTTGACTGGAAGTCAGGATCAGCTGATCGGATTGCGTGTGAGTCAAGTGATCAGGTTAGCTGAATCGTGGAGATTTGGTTAAGACTTAGAAGAGGACGGATGGCTTCACCGTTGTCTCCTCTCCTTCACTATGGGGGGGGACGCTGACGTGTGTAGAAACGAGATCAAGAGTACCACGCAAGCCAGAAATTCACTTTCCATCTCCTGCGAGACATCTGGAAAGTGAAATAAAAAAACTATAAAACAAATTCATCGTGTTGGAGTGAATGAACCTTCGTCCAAAACAGGTACCATCTGCCCTCCAAGACACGAGATGTTCCAGATGGACCAACATCCAAGACGCAGAAGGTATGTTGAAAAATACATGTACCACACACACACACACACACACACACACACACACACACACACACACACACACACACACACACACACACAACGGCATATGAACATATAATTTAATAGACTTGGCCACTAGACGTTCACACGACATTAACGCTGACTAGACGATCACACACGGCCCCCTTTATGATACAACAACGCAACAAACCCTCAATTTGGCGTTCGTAGACCAGGGCATTCATAGATAAGGGTTATTGCGTGTACAGTACGTTAATGTTGAGATTTGATAAAGTGTTTACTTAAGGGGGTGGTTCATCAGGAATTTGCTTATGTTGAACTTGAAGACATCCAGGTTGTAGTCAGGTGGGAAACAGGCAGACGGAACAGAGTTTTACATGCGTGCATTTTTAAAAAATAAGCTTTGTTCATAGAATCTACGTATTGGTTTTGGCACAGATAAGGAGTAGGGAAAATTTTGACAGTGGCTTCAGCTAGACGGGTGTTTTTTGTGAAAGATCGGCGAGAGAGGACCAGGGATTGCAGCTCAGACGAGCACCTGCCATGGAAGTAACGATAACACAAAGGCAGGCTCGCAACGTCTCTCCTGTGGGAGAGAGGTTGCAGGAAAGGGAAAAGGGCATCCCCCACGAAGCCTATTTTGTACTCTGTCAAGGAAGGATAGGCTGTTTTTAGCAGCTCCTGTCCAGATGTGGCAACAGTCCTCCATCCTTGGACGTACTTGACTTTTATACAGATAGAGAATTGCATTAGTAGTGAGATATATTCTGGAGCGGTAGAAGGATCCCACCATTTTTCCAGCGACCTTGGCAATAGACTTGATGTACGCGTTCCATTTCAGGTCAGGAGTAAAGGTCAAGCCCAGAAGATTATCAAAGCATGGAGCTTCCTCTAATCGACAGCCATCCATTTCAATTGATGCCAGATGGGGATCAGAGTAACCAGCCACCTCTTCCCCAACTACCACGCGCTCAAGATCAGAGAAGAGAGAATATGAGAGAACTTTGTCATTTATGGCCTTAGATGTGTTGCTGTAGATGGTCGTGTCATCAGCATAGATGTCAACGAATGATTTAAGTATGTGTTTAGGGAGATCATTGATGTAAATCAGGAAGAGAGTTGGGCCCAGGATGAACCCCTGAGGGACTTCAGCATTAATACTGAGGGTCTCTGATTTCTTCCCATCAACCACTACTATTACGAGCCTATCAGAGAGAAATGATTTAATGATCGAGAAAACATTTCCGGTAATACCGTAGCTGGAAATCTTGTGAAGTAGGCCTTATGCCATACTTTATCGAAGACTTTTGATATGTCAAGAGCAATTGCCCTAAAGAGGAAGTCTTTTTCAAGAGATTTACTAATTCCATGAGATATAACCGTTAGCACATCTGCGGTAGATCTAGCAGAACGGAAACCATATTGTATGTCACTAGAAAGGTTATTTCTGCTGAGGTGGTTGACTACTTCTCTATTTAATATAGATTCCAGCAGCTTACTCATGACACACAGGAGGCTTATTGGTCTGTACTGAGAGGGGGACGACTTATCACCTGAATTCTTAAATACAGGGCATACTGATGAGGTTTTCCGGGGTGTTGGGAAGCACTTCTCTTTAAGGCAATGTTTAAACTGTTTTGTAAGTATGGGGGCAAGTTCTGGTTGAAGCTTTTTCAGCACTATAATTGGAATGCCGTCAGGGCCAGTTGCTTTACTGGAATCAAGGTTCTTGATTAGCTTAGCGACCTCACGCACAGATATTTGTATGTTGCATAGTGTGTTGTCTGTTATAGGAAGAAATACGGGGAGTTGATGCCCTTCGTTGTGTAGGGTAGAATAAGCTGCAAAGTTCTTGGCAAATAGTTTGGCCTTGTCTGATGCTGACGAGATGCCCTCAGGTCCATTGATGATAGTTGGGATAGAACACAAGCTTCTGTTCAGGATCCTGTTTGCTATTTGCCAAAACTGGTGGTAACCAAGCCGCTGTTCAGCAACTTTGGATTTAACGGACTCAGCATATAGCTCTCTTGCATTTTTTATTACTCCTTTACATTGATTGCTGGCATTCTTGATTGCAGCTCTAGTCACAGTGCATCTATTACGTTGGTAGCTATGGAAAAAGTGATTTCTATGCGCGATGGCAGCAGCACATTCTGGGGAAAACCATGGCTGGCTGTAATGGAATATCGCCAATATGGTTCTTAGGAAGGCCGTATAAGTGTGGTAGCTTGCTGTAATACTGGACTAGCTGGATGTATTTTGTAGGTGGTATGAGGTCTTTATTCTTACTGAGAATCTGTGACAGTTTCCTCTCCGTTTTCAAGGTCGGATGCTTTTTCACTTTATAACAGCCACCAGATTTGCCAATTTCTTAGAATATTCTGCTCTAGCCATTATCACTGCTTTTGGTAGTATTATGACATCACTGAGAGGTTGGGTTTTGGATGCTTTGAATTTTAAAGTGCATGTCTCACTTTCCATCTTAGGTCATCTTGTGCTTTGGGTTTATTTAAGGTTGCCTCTTCTATTGAAGCTATCATATCTAAGTATGGAATTTCGCTTTTATTTTTTTAATTTTATATTTTTGATCGATTATCGAGATTCCCAAGATGTGATCTTCGCATGTGGGAGATTTTTTATTCTAAAGTAACACTCGACACTACTTGTTTTTTTAACTAAATAAACGCTTTAAAATAGTTGAACCATTAAAAACTTACAAAGCTAGGTAAAATGTGAACACAAAAAATAAATTTTATTAACTTAAAACAATAGTAAGCAAGTAAAAGTATATGTTTAAAATATTATGGGGTACGTATTCTCTTTTACAAACAATATCTCCTTTAATAACGGCCACAAAGATGTGTTTTCAATCGATATTTATTCAATAATGGACCAGTCTTCCTACCGAGCAAAAATGGACGAATTTTTCTATGGACAAGTCTTTCGTGGACGAGTTTTCCGTGGACCAGTTCTCCATGGACGAGTCTTCTCAATATATATATATATATATATATATATATATATATATATATATATATATATATATATATATATACTTGTTTATTGTTATATAAACATGCTCACATCCCGCTGCTACAAACAGCCACTTGTTTCAATCAAACAACAGATATCATCAGGCAGCGACTTGACTATTCAAAAGTTCAATGAATAATCTTATAGTTTATTCATTGAACTTTTGAATAGTCAAGTCGCTGCCTGATGATATCTGTTGTTTGATTGAAACAAGTGGCTGTTTGTAGCAGCGGGATGTGAGCATGTTTATATAACAATAAACAAGTATTATCAGCTCTTTTTATTGAGCACTATCTAACAACCTCGTTGAATTCATTAGTCCATTACTTTTGAATATAAAAAAACCCCGAGTATATATATATATATATACACTTGTGCCCGATATTATTCATACCCCCCTTTGAAAACTGAGTTTATTAGGTGTAACTTTGTAAGAATTTATTGTTTACGTCCATATTGATACATATTCTTAATAAACCTCTTCTGATCATTTTCGTCATTTTAAAATCTCGCGATACTTGTAATAAAAAAATATACAGCTATTTATAAAATCTGCAATGTTCAAAAATAATCATACCCCCTTATTTTTTCAGTATTAATCGAGTTTCTGACTGTTTGTTTCCTGTTTGATTCTTATTTTGAAATCTTTTATACAACCTTTGATTAATTTCATTTCGTTTTTTGCATTTTTCAGAAATTAAAATGATATCAACTGAAAACCAATAAAAGAATAAAAATTATTAGAATAGGGAAGAAAAAAGAGCTTAGTAATGATCTTAGGACTAAAATTGTGAATTCACATAAGGATGGTTTACGTTACAAGTCAATTTCCAAGAAATTTGAGGTCCCTACAGCAAGAGTACAGAGCATCATCAAAAACTTCCAGAGCCACCACACAACAAACAACTTGATTGGTAGAGGAAGGAAAAGGAAACTGTCTGCTAGAGCCACCAGGAATATTGTAAGAAGTGTTAATGCAAATCCAACCACCACTAATAAGGACATTTTAGAAAATCTGGAGTCTTCTGGCATAAAAATATCAAGGCAAACATTGCAAAGGACTCTGCATGAAAATGGTCTGAAAGGAAGAAGACCAAGAAGGACTCCATTGCACACCGGAAAAGGCATGCGAAATTGACGAAAATCAGCCGACGCAGTACTGTAAGACCCACGGTTGCAAGGCACACAGATGCCCTACAGCAACAAACCAACCCAGCCCCGCAGCACCAACCATGTCTCAGGACACAGTCATAGAGGACTCGCCCATCTCCGGAGTGATAGTGCTCAGCGACTCAGAAACAGAGGATCCGAACGAGGACGACTTCGTCACGCCAAAAAAAACAAAAAAACATAATAAACTACACATTAGCAATATACCTACGACAAATCAACGGACGAGGGCCGACGTCACAACTATTTTTAGAATGTGAGGAAGTCCTCAGTGATTCCGATTGATAAAGTATTCTATCAATGACACTGATCAATGATCACATAGATTTTTGTAAATATTTTCTAAACCGCACTGACACTGATGTACCTATTGTAAATAAACTATATATATACACTAAACTCAAATCGTTCTTATAATACTGCATCTTGAACTGATATGACATTGGCATGATTCAATATTATTTCGCATGTTTGATATTCTCTTTCAGATCGACCATCAGACATGGGATCGTTTAAGAAATTCAAAGGAGGCATCAGGGAATCAGCGTCAGCGACGATTGAAAAATACAAAACTAGGTCAAGGAATTAGGTCACAGCTAAAAACTATATTAAGCAATGACTATGATATTAGGCAGTGGCACTTACCGCATCAGAGCTCGGACCCATGCAATGCAATTCTATTTTATTTAAAAATTATCAGGTAAAAAAACAACAGATGACGTGACCCCCATCATTAACGTTAATTTGCAGCACGTCTAAAGTTTGCTAGGACCCATGTGAATTCTCCAGAGTCCGTTTTCTCAAGTATTTTGTGGACTGACGAAACAAAAATTGAATTGTTTGGCCATATGGATGCTTCTTACGTTTGGAGGAAGAAAGGAGAAGCTTACAACCCAAAGAACACCATACCCACGGTGAAATATGGTGGTGGTAGCCTAATGTTTTGGGGCTCCTTTTCGGCTAGTGGTCCAGGTAGTTTGGTCAAGATAGATGGAACCATGAAGAAGGAGCAATATTTGGAGATACTCCAGAAAAACATTAGACAGGATGCGGAGAAGCTCCATTTAGGACCAAACTGGGTCCTTCAACAGGATAATGATCCAAAACATACTGCCAAAATAGTCAAGAAATGGTTTAAGGATAATCAAATTAATGTTTTGGAATGGCCTAGCCAGAGTCCTGACCTGAACCCGATCGAAAACCTCTGGCACATATTGAAAACTGAGGTTAAAAAGCGGAAACCTAGAAATTTGAGGGATTTGGAGAACTATTGCATTGAAGAATGGTCAAAAATCAGTGTTGATGCTTGTAAAAACCTTGTTGATAAATATCCAAAACGGTTACAGGCAGTTATTAAGAATAAAAGGCATGCTATTGACTATTAGTAAGAGAGGTATGAATAATTTTGAACTAGTGCCATTATTGTTTTTCTTTGTATAATGTTTCAAACTTGCATAATTTATTTATTTGTTGAGTTTAAATTAAATGCTTATGCTTAATTTATTGTTTGAAATCCCTTTAATATTGTCTACCTTCTGGTTTGAGCAATATTCTTATAGAAATCTAAAAGATCCGAGGGGTATGAATAATATATGGCACAAGTGTATATATATATATATATATATATATATATATATATATATATATATATATGTGGTGCCCGGAAAACTCGTCCCCGGAAAACTCATACCTGGAAAAATCGTCCATTTTTCTTGGTAGGAAAACACTGGTCCGTTATTGAATAAATATCGATTGAAACACATTTTATGACCGTTCGAGAAAGAGATATTGTTTTTAAAGGCGACGACACACCCCT
This sequence comes from Euprymna scolopes, assembly GCF_053919585.1. Lineage (NCBI taxonomy): Eukaryota > Metazoa > Mollusca > Cephalopoda > Sepiida > Sepiolidae > Euprymna > Euprymna scolopes. The sequence goes on from NC_136490.1 coordinate 1,906,961, forward strand.
ATCGTATTAAAAAAATATTTTTACTTGTTTACTCTTGTTTAAAAAAATAAACTTAGTCACGGAGTCAAGACAGGAATAACGAAACCATATATTTATTTGTCTTGACTCCGTGATAAATTTTTTTTTTAAACAAGTAAAAATAATTTTTAAAATATTTTATATATTACGAGGAATAATTTTCCCGGTGGAAAAATTCACAATAAATAAATAAATAATGATAATGCCGTTGATCAAATTCCGTCTATGTTTGTTTACAATATCACGTCAGGTGATATTTGGGTTGGATGATCTTAAAAATAGCATTTCTCTTATAGATAAAAAGGAATTTTTATAGTGGAACATTTTACATTCATCGCCCAAGGTTACACCGGTGTAACGAAAATATTCCCCCTGTAAATTATTTTTATCTATAATAGAAGGAAAACTATTTTTAAAATCGGAATTTTTCGATTTTCGATACTTATCTGATAAATTTCTGAACAAAACATATCTAAGAACACTGCCAGATATATGAATTATCTTTGTGTAAAATTTGCAAAAGATAGACTCAGCCGTTTCGGAACCTGTGAGGAAGGAACTCACACAGAAAGTGACTTTTATATTATATTAAATATATATATAAATATATATATATATATATATCAGCCAAAGATATGCAACATTTCTAAATAAGCTGTATGTCTACCATGCCTGTTTGAAGCTATGCACATATATCCTCATGTTTTTTTTCTCCTATGGCTTTACAGATAAAAACCGGTATTGATAGTTATAAATATCAGTGAGTAATTACGGCATTCAAGAAAATAAGATTTCTGTGTTTCACGTCAGTTGGCGTCATTTCAAGTGTCCACCTTTTTAAGGAGGACGGCTCAAGCGAGCGAAATCAAATGAAATAAAAATCACCGATACAACAAAATAACGAGAACGGACACACTACAAGATGCGTCTTTTTTGCCTGCGCGTTTTGCGATGGTTCTGTTGGCATTCATCAATCTACAAGACTATAGAGTTGCGCCTGTAGAAGTGGTTGAAAACCGTCTTCTGTGGCTGAATAAGCCTAACTTCGATCTTCATTGTCGGTTGCAGACATCGCTGGTGAAGGTCGGTGCGTCGTGTTGGTGGTCTGTTGAATTTTCTTGACTAGTCTTCCTGAATAGTCTTTTGGTCTCTGCCTGTTCTGCGATGGACATTTCGCTAGTGGATAGGCCTTTAGTTACCATTTGTCTTCAGATGTTGCGGACTTTAACTTCAGGCTCCCAGCTGGTAGGAACGGGCACATTACAAGATGCGTCTATTTTGTCTGCGCGTTTTGCGAATTTAATTATATGTTAATCTTAAACATGACAGACCAACGTAAATTCTATTCCATACTTTAGCATGTCACTCCGACAAAACTGTTATTTCAAAGCAAGCGTGAAAAACATAAAAAAATACAATTTTTTATTTAAAGTTGACAGACCAACACAAATTTTATTTCGAACTTAAATATTACAGACCGACAAATATTCTATTTAAAACTAAAGCATGACAGACTAGCGAAAATTCTATTTTAAACTTTAGCATGACTAAACAAAAAATCTGTGACAAAAAATGAGCATTGCAGACCGACAAAAAACGTAATTACAAATTTACTTAAGCATGGCAGATTGACGAAAATTCTATTTGAAACTAATGTGACAGTCAGAATGAAAATGCATTACAAACTTAAACGTGACAGACCAAACGAAAATACTATTTCATATGTAATCCTAACAGATTTACTGACAGACAGAACCTTTTATAGTGACGCTTAAAGTCATTTAAAAATGCGTCCATCTCCGTGCGTTTCATGATGAAAATGTCATTTAAAACGGAAGTACGACCGACTGGCAACCGATAGGATGACCAAGAGACAAAGCCTCTTCAAAACATGTAATGATGCGTCTAAAGCCCGCCTATAAAACCAAATAAAAAACAAGGAAAATCGAAACAAAAATGAAAAACATAGAAACGCAAAATGTCAGCGAATAATTTTTTTGCCAAGAAAACCAATTTTATTTTTTCTTCATCTTTTTGTTGTTATTCGTTCTCAATCCAAAGTTTCTTCCATCCAAAGTGTATTTCTGAGAAATACATGGAATAATTTTAGTGTTCAAAGCGTTCAGCCTGGTTAGAAATAAGGAGAGTCGACTAGAAACAGTGCCACAGAAACCCTATAAATAGTTATGGCGATATATGTTGTGTTTGGTTATTTTTTTTTTTGCATTTAGTTAAAAAAGACTGATGTCAGATAGTTCCTTACTTAAATAAATAAAAAAAAACATTTAATTATAGACACTTTTTTGAAATTCAATAATCTATGTGGAACTTTTTCCTTCATTTCGAACAACAATTGTCGATGATATTTGTAAGCAGAACCGGTTCTTGTACTTCATGCGTCCCTCCAAAATGTTTCCATAGGTAAGCACTCTGTCTAAACGCACTCATGTGCTTGCGTTTTGTATCAGACAAATTCAGCTATCCAACTTTACTGAAAATTTGGGAGGTGACCAGTGATGTTGATAACGACAATATATTACGTATCCAGTCATTACTACGGCTGTGACAACAGCATATTATTTTCATTGTTTTGACCCCCGAGTATATATCCGACTCAGTTAGATACAGCTAATCAACCGAGAACTACATCACTCTATATAAAAGCATATAAGATATTAACTGATACATACTCGAGAGTCAAAACAATGAAAAGAATATGCTGTTGTCCTAGCCCTAGTCATTACGTAGTACCACATTCACTTACGGGTGTTGGCAACATTCATGCGTTTCCCCCTGCAAATTAGTAGGTTTACTGCCGAGAACAAAAGAGGTAATCCATAGTTTTTTATAGGTACATTATTCTTCATAGGGTGCGTTCTGTCCCCCTTTATTGTTGTCATGAAAGTGTTCAGAAAAAAAAACAGCAATTGGTAATAAGTGAAACAAAATATATGAACAGGAAAATCAAATACAAAAAATGATGAGTGTGAGTATACGTCAGTCCGACTACTACGAGTGCAAAATTCAAGCATAAATTTTGTGCTAACGCTGAGAAACATATTCTCCCGATCTTTATAGTACGTGGAAGAGTTCCTTCTAATGTGTAAGGTTGAGTACATTGCAAAATTAAATATCTCATTCTATTCTCTCTAGCATATTCTGTGTTACAAATCTCTTTAATAGCTTTTCAATCTATGAATGCATATATTTTAACGTTTTCCCCATTTTTCTTTTCAAAATTAATCTGAGAGGAAATAAATTCATCGCTTGCTTCCTGAGACTTTTTCATTCGAGGATAAGAACCAACGGGACTAATAAGTTAAAATTGTCCACATTCAATGTGACTACATTCAAAAATCGATATTATGGAAGTAAACGCTTTTTTTTACATAGGCATCACCACTTATCAAGGCAAAGAGGCCACTCGAGGATAAGGGTAAAAGAGTGTACAGTAGAAATTGGACAATCTAGTATTCGTTCCTGATGGAGATTCGGTAAATTTGTAAACTTATATGGAACGGCTCATCAAAAACCTGTTCACGTTAGACTTAAAGACAACTATATTGTAGTCAGCTGGAAAGCAGGAAAACGGAAGACAATTCGATAGACGTGCAGTTCTAAGAAAGAAGCTTTGTTCATGGAATCTACGTTTAGGTTTAGGCGCAGATAAAGAGTGGGGATAATTATTGATAACTTTGTTTCTTTGTTAGTTGCCACATCACGTGACAGGAAAATCTCATTGTTTTTGTAAATATTATTGTTTTGTTTACTTTGCATAACGAGTGAATTGCCAACGCACATAATACCCTTGGAGATATTTCAATCGGACTTTTAAGTTGGCGGCTTACCATAGGATCATCTGATTTTAGACTATTTTCGTTTCTTTCACAGACCGTATTCCAAAAATCCTCTGCTTGTTTCTGCCTTTACCTTTTTCTCCCTGATCCTCATCATATGTACTTTTGTCTTTCTTATCTGCACCCTACCTTTTTTACTTCCATTCAGCAGTTCTCATTACTTTATTATCATATATTTTTCCGATTCATATATATTTATATATAGTTATATATACGTTTCTAAGCTAAATGTTCTTAAGTTGGGTTTTGTTTTTGTATTAGTATAATGCTGCCTTGTCTCCTCTTCAGATGAAAATCATTTACCTTCGAAATTCCATGGCTGCAAATTCTTTATTCTTTTTTTCAAATTTCAACGAAAGCAGATTTTAGATAACTATGTGTGTGTCCAGTCTCATTTCATCAGATTCATTTATACTGATTATATTATCTCAATGCTTTATCAATATCTTTGTCATTTAGTAAATGTTTTATATCTGAGTGTGGGTTTCATTATTTTATACTAATTATGTTCCCCAGGAACATGCCAGTTACAAATCTGAACTCTCAGCAATTCGTACTTCATGTTGTTCTCATACATCAGCAGATCAGTACCTAACACAAGTACTAACACAAATACCTAACACAAGTACTAGCACAGGTACCTAACACATGTACCTAACACAAGTACTAACACAAGTACCTAACACAAGTACTAACACAAGTACCTAACACAAGTACTAACACAAGTAACTAAGGCAAGTACTATCACAAGTACCGAACACAAGTACTATCACAAATACCTAACACAGTACTATCACAAGTACCTACCACAAGTACTAACACAAATACCTAACACAAGTACTATCACAATACCTAACACATGTGCTAACACAAGTACCTAACACAAGTACTAACACAAGTACCGAACACAAGTACTAACACAAATACCTAACACAAGTACCTAACACAAATACCTAACACAAGTACTAACACAAGTAACTAACGCAAGTACTAACAACAATTCCTAGCACAAGTACTAACACAAATACCTAACAGAAGTACTAACACAAGTACCTAACACAAGTACCTAACACAAGCACTAACACAATTACTAACACAAGTAACCAACGCAAGTACTATCACAAGTACCGAACACAAGTACTAACACAAATACCTAACACAAGTACTAACACAAATACCTAACACAAGTACCTAACACAGTACTTACACAAGTACTAACACAAATACCTAACACAAGTATCTAACACAAGTACCTTACACAAGTACTAACACAAGTACCTAACACAAGTACCTAACACAGAACTTACACAAGTACTAACACAAATACCTAACACAAGTAGCTAACACAAGTACCTAACACAAGTACTAACAAAGTACCTAACACAAGTACTAACAAAGTACCTAACGCAAGTACTAACAAAGTACCTAACACAAGTACCTAACACAAGTACTAACGCAAATACCTAATACCAGTACTAATACAAGTACTAACACAAATACATAACACCAGTACTAACACAAGTACCTAACACAAGTACCTAACAAAAGTATCTAACACAAGTACAAAATAACTGAAATTCCTGAGAATTTTCTTAAATTTTTAAAGTTAAAAATATTTTTATCAATTTGGTATTCATTTCTCAGATTCGGCTGCAATACATTTATCCTGCTTTTTAACAAATATAAAATTTAATCATAAATTAATTCAAAGTTTTATATATTTCCTTCCACTCACATGAAAATATTATTTGATGACTTGAGGCTTCAACATGCATAAATCCCATCGTATACCACATTTTTCTATATTGTGATAATATCAAAATATGCCTAGACATTTTGTAGTTATGGGTAACTGTTTGCAGCATAAAAATCGATTAATTATGGCATCTCCATCAATAAATTGATGCCAGTGGATTCATCAATCTGGAGAGAATATTTTGAAATTTGGATATTACACTCTCCTCAATATTATCTGACACGTCAAGCATCCTTCTTTGAATTTTATTGTTTGAAAGAGGGATCTTGCTAATTTCTTGTTCGACCTTATTGCCAAGCATAATTTTCACCATCTTTTTGCATGCTGGAAGGATCGCAGATTCCCTAAGAACATAATACTTCGATTTAAGAGCAATAATTTCTGCCATCTCATATGAAGATAATTGAGCTGTTTTGGACACTTATTGTTTTCTTAAATGGATGACTTTTCGTTGCATTTGATTATAACAACCGTTAGAAATAATCGTCTTTTTAAGTTTGAAGGCTAACATGATTTTTAGTAAGGTGTCTTTTAATCTTGGAACCATTGCTTCGTTGTGAATCTCCAGTGAAATACAACTTTCAAGTAATCATCACTATAAAACCGGTGAATATTTTTAAAAAATGAATTTGTAGAATTTTTCTTGTCACCATCGCTTTTTCTTTTTAGAAAACTGTCCATAATTAAGGATGAATTGAATCCAAAATTAAAAAATACATAAAAACTGACTTTTATCATATTTAATCATGTTTTTTTTTTCTTATTTTTCTTATAAAAACCTTAATTTCCGAAAATTAAATATTAAATAAGAAATATCAACAAAAAATCTGTTAATATTGTAAATGAGATACAAATTTTTTTTTTACACAGTGATCACCACTTATCAAGGCCCGGAAGCCACTCAGGGATAAGGGTTATTACAAGTACATTACGTTAGTGTGGAGATTTGATGAAGTGTTTACTTAAGGTGGCGGTTCATTAGGAATTTGTTAACATTGGACTTGAAGACATCCAAGTTGTAGTCCGGTGGGAAGCAGGCAAACGGAACAGAGTTCCACAGGCATGCAGTTCTAAGAAAGAAGCTTTGTTCATGGAATCCGCGTTTTGATTTAGGCACAGATACAGATAATTATATAAAGCAACATTTACCGATGTTTATTATTATCGAAAAACTAAAAATACCCAACAATTTAAAAAAACGATTTATTACACACTAGCTTAAGCACCCGGCGTTGCCAGGTTGTATTTGATATACTTGAATATTCCATTCTCATACATAATTATCCAATTGATTAAACAAAACATTAATTCATAATGACTTCTTTTTCAACATCCCCCGATGAGGTAGGAACAGTGTTAGGTGCTTTTAATTTTGGAGCGGTCTCGCCAGTAGCCCTAATCCGCTTTCTAGTTTAATCTTTTATCTTTTAGTTTTTCTTCTTTCAAAATATGATGTAAGAATTGCAATTATTATTTTATACCGTAAGGCATCACTGCAAACTGTGTAGTCTCGTTTTGTTTGAACTATTTAATGTACAATATATAAAAGGATGACACTTGTAACCTATTCTGTTAATGAAATAATTAAAATTTAGTTTCAAGCAGTGGATAAATGTATCCGTAGCGTTAATTATGAAGAACCTCTACATAAACAACATTTTGGGTGTGACCTCTAACAGATGTGTAAATGTAGAGTTTTCCGGAATTCCAATGTGTGAGCAACCAACATACAACTGGCTATGAAAAAAGCAAGGTGTCTGAAGATTAAGTCCATAGAAATAGAAAGACTAATTTTTATTGGGAATTGTAAATGCTTGAACTGAAATGGCACGTCAGAATGAATAAGGGGAATCCGAGGAATTAAGTTTCACTTTTAAAATTTCCAGTTATTATAATGGCTTCCAGAACATTAGTTTTAAAATATTTTATTGCTAATAATGTGCCATTACACTATTTAGGCGGATCAAAATTTCTAAATAACATAATTGGAGCTCCTTGTTTTTTGAGCAAATTCAAATTTTTACTGAATTTCCTTTAAAAATAATGGCAAGAGAACTTTGTTTATGTTTAAATGATTGCAGTCGTGTGAAACTTTCATTGGTAGATTTCAGTCCTGTGGCGGTTTTTGGTTTGTCAATGTCGACTTACAGTTTTCGGGTAAGCTGACAACGAATATCACAGTTAAATTAGGGGTTAATAAGTCGTTTACCAGATATGAAAACATATGTTATCCAACGTAAAAGCTAATGTAATCCCTGGCAGCCATTTTGTTTTCACAATCGAGTAGTTAGTAATGCGCATGCGTGTAACTGAAGCAGACGGCAAAGCAAATATTTTTCACCCTCAAATGAAAAAAAATGGGATGTTTATTCTGAAAGCTGTTCTCAACATAGGAAGGTTGGGTGTGTTTATCCGAAAGCCGTTCTTAACATAGGGATGTTTGAGTGTTTATTTGGAAAGCCGTTACGCATGCATATTCCTCGATTATCAACATTTCGAATATGAACGGTAATGTAAAAAAATACCGAAACATTTGTATTTTAGTCATTGAAATTAATATTTGTAGTCTCAAATTTTAATGCTTATTTATATGTTATTAGTCACGAAAATTTATAATTTTTATTAAGATAAATCTCTATTTTGTGTTGCCACAATTTTCTTTAAAAATATTTGAATCCAGTAAATGTGTAAGGAAAACTTTCTAAAAAATACAACACACGCATTCGAAAACTTTCGAATTTTGGTCTGAAATTAATATTTGTTATCTAATCGATGAATGAATAAAAAAAGAAAAGATATATAGCGATGTCTTCGTTTTATTTCTTTACAAAAAAAAAAAAGGAGAAATTATTTATGGAAAAAGAAAAGTTATTTACAGTAAAGAAAAATCTATTTAGAGAAAAGAAAATTAGCACAGGAGTAATAATTTAATTTAAAGAAAAATAACATTATTAAAGTTAGGCTAGACTATAAATATTTCCAATTTCAGAATCTTATGCAATATTTATGCATTACACATAAAAAAAAGGAACACAGGAACCTGACATTAACCCAAGTAAGCTTTTCTATCAAAACTGTACTTATATTTTGTTCCTTGTCAGGAAGATTTACTTAAGAAAATTATAATTTTTTTTCATTGAATTTTGTCTTCGTTCGTAAGCGATTTCCGACAAAAATAATTGTAAAAAAATAATTATCGTCTGTAAGAAATTAAAAGTTTTTATCCAGCCTGTAAATAATTATTTTGATTTTCGCAATAAAATAGGTTTAATTATATTTAAAATTAAAATCATGCAGATACTCGCATTTATTAATACGAAAACATAATGGCAAAAATCATTAAAAAAATAACCTGGTACCGTCAGCTAGAATCAAAACCAAAACATTTATCGTCCCAGCACGTTTTCTACCGATGCTTTTATCGGGAGAAAAATAATTAAGTCTAAATATTAACACACTTGAGGAAATGAATTTTATGTGAGCATGCGCAGAAAGAAGTAAAAACATGTTGGCCAGTTGAAATGAACATTTCGCATTTCAACTTGCTGATATTTAGGTGAGCGTTATTCATCCAATAGACAAATATTTTACTCATTATAAACCATCCTGTGTGTATAATTACAATTTCCTGTTAATTTCAGTGTTATGTGATCGGTAGATTAAGAATTTACCTGTTAAATACTTACACACCATACATCTACTGTTTTATTTAAACATTTGAAATTAAAAAACAAAAACAAAAATAACAATTCTTGCCATACTCTGACTTTTGCCATATTTATGTATGAAGTTGGTTCTTGTGATTGTATCGAAATTTATTTTAAAACCAAATTCCAATTGTAGAGCTGTTTGATAAATCTCCTAGGAAAATGGAGTAAATATGTAAAGAAATTTTAACCGGCTCGAATAAATATGGCCGAACGATGCGTTTTACCAAAGAATATTTTTGTTAAACATAAAAATTCTATATCACTTGTACTGATCGGGTTATTGTTCTCATCTTGAGTGTTAGTTGTGCAACGTTTCGCTCGGTGTAGCCTTCGACCGTCCTCAGGCATGCTGATTGTTGTTTGGAACCATCATGCCTGAGGACGGTCGAAGGCTACACCGAGCGAAACGTTGCACAACTAACACTCAAGAACAATAATCCGATCAATAAAAGTAATATAAAAAATCAGACTCATCTAAAAAATTCATAACTTTTATAAAATTTCTAATTTTCTATGCGTTTTTAGGTGGAGGTGGAGGATGCGGGAATCTGTAATCATATTCAATTTCGATTGCTATCAATTCCTTTCATGAATTCAAGTCTACATGAATTTTAGCCCGGCTTTCTTTAGTATTATATATTGATCAGAATACAGACTTTCCGGCTTCAGTGTGGCTAGACTAGCAAATATTCCGGAGATCGAACTTACAACCATCTAATTAATAATTCGTAGCTCTAACCCCTACACTACGTGGCGGGCGCTGTTGGTAAATGATATCTACAATGTTTTCACATAAAGATATATTGACCGTTCCTTTACAGTGCTCCATTTGTTTATATATAAGAAGCTTTGCATTGCAGTAAATTGACGACATAAAGACAGGCTCAGAAATAATCATCAACACTTATCAAACTCAAAATATCCTCCCCTTTCCCGAAGGATAATGGTTAATGAGACAAAATAATTTGATCTGCGCATTTAAACGTGACGGACCGACAGACAAGCATAATATTGTTTAAAGCAATAAAATGAAATAAATATGAAAACCAACTTTAAAAATTGCCAAATCTATTAAGAAAATTAAATAAATATGAAAAAAAACAAAAAAAAACGAAACAAACAAAAACAACTTTAACTGGTCCGAATAAATATGGCCGAACGATGCGTTTATTAAAGAATGTTAATTTTTGTTAAACATGAAAATTCTAATTCTCTCATTTTGTATGCATTTGTGGGTTGAGTGGGAGGATGCGGGAATCTGTAATCATATTCAATTTCGATTGCTATCAATTCCTTTCATGAATTTAAGTCTGCATAAATTTTACATGCAAAAACGAGAGTTGCAGCTATGCAAATGAAGAATGGTAAAAAAGAGGCCAAAAAGGCCGTTCAGTTGATCAGCTCGCTTGTCTCATCCAGATGGAGTCTGAAAAAAGTTTTTCACGCCGCGAACAGAATTCTATGGCAAAACGAAAAAAACAAAACAAAACAAAAAAACATGAATCATAATTTATCAAAAGAATTTTTAAATATAATTTTTGAAAACGGGAAAAATAAAAATAAAAAATAATTCGAGTTAATCATTCAATTTTATAACTGCAAACATTGCAACAAAAACATCGTCAATAAATCTACTCTAAATGATAGTAAAATTGTAATTACCTTTTTATGAAGAAAGCATGTTTGAAACGAAATCGAATTTACATATCTATAACATTTTTATGAAACGGAAAATTTGAAACAACTTGTTATTTGCCAAAAGCTGTTTTCTGTCTAACGTTAACATTACGCTGCAGGCATTTATGTATGAAATATCGGCATTTAATAAAAAATAAAAGTTACGTATGACCTTAACAACATATAAATAGTATTCTATTTCTTATATTAAATCAAATATCAAAGTTTAGATGAAGTTTGCTTGAAGCACTATATATATATATATATATATATATATATATATATATATATATATATATATATATATATATATTACTATAATAATTATAAAATAACTAAAGACATTAGTGTCTCATCCTTTCGGGAATCATCAGTGCAGGGTGTCACGATTAGCACCGGTCGATTGATTCGAACCTGGCAACAGAAACCATCTCTGACGCAATTAGCATTCGGCCACCGTTAATCGCGAGAAATACTGTTGAATTTAAACATTTATTTTTAAATTTTTTTAACGTCTGTCAGAGAGTAATCTAATCATTATATGATGATCTGAGCATACAAGTTAAATTGAGCGACTTTATTTCAATTAAAAGTGCTCAACGATAATAAACGAGTTACTTAAACACACACACACACACACACACACACACACACACACACACACACACACACACACACACACATATATATAATATGAGATTATTATTTTCCAGAGGTTAAGTAACTAATAAAGTTAGATTAATACAAGAGTGCCCAAATACCGAAGTAAAGCAGGGTATACACTTTTTTGTTTTTACATAAACAGTAATATATTGCTACACAATCATGAACATGTTTCGGTCCACTAGTTACTAGTAACTAGAGACCTCTTCAGGCGATACAGCTTATACGAAAGCAAAGTTTTCTTTTGTATATCAAAATATACCAAACATGTTCTGTGAAGCAAAAATGCAAACCAATTTTCTTCTACTAAACAACCAAACCAAAGGACATGAATAAATATTTGTATATGCAAAGAACGTGAAGTATACAAACTTAGTAATAAATTATTGAACTTCAGAATGTTAGTTTATCATAACTGATGCGAAACAATACGACCAAGAAGAAATTATAAAGACTAAACAGAGACAGAGACATAATAACATACACACATATTCACATATACACACACATAGATACTCATAGACACATACACACACATAGACACAATACACAGAAAAGAATAAACACTAAGATAATTATTTTTCCTAAATTGGATACAAATAAGAATAGTGCTGAAATAACTTAGAGTATCTCATTAAAATTGCATCTAACAAGTATCGGAACATGCCCTAACCCTAACCCATCAAACGTATAAGAATTTTGTCCAGCATCGTGTGTCAATATGAAGGTGGGTTTAGTCAACGCAAAATAGCAGAAAATCTTTAAATACCTATTTCTACTGTGAATAGAGTGATCGTACAATTCACAAGAGAAGACAAAGTGTGTCCAAAACCTCATCCAGGTCGCCCCGAGCCCTGCGTTTTATGAATAAAAAATATTGAAGAGGATCCTCGCTGAAAAGTCTCTGACATTGCAACACGAGTTGGCGTTAGTCTCAGAACAGCTGTCAGGTATCGCGCTGGGGTACCGTATGTAGAGTTGCGAGAAGGAAACCTCTTCTTCGTCCTGCCAATGTCAAGCGCAGAAAACATTGTGGTCGTGAGATGGTGGAGAAACCTATGGCCTCTTGGATCAATGTCATTTTTTTCTGATGAGTCACAATTTGCATCATTTTCCGACAGTGAAAAAGCATGGGTATGAAGGGTCTCTAAGTAAGAGTTTGACTTTAAAAGACTCCAGACAACGTTGAAACATGGGGTTTCTCGGTTATGTAATGTGCTGCAATTTAGAGTGATGGTCGCTCAGACCCGGTTGAATGCGAAAGAAACATCAATTCTGTTAAATATGTTTTAATATTAAATGAAAGATTCCCACCAATATTCTCAAGTGATAAAATAAATCACGTTAACTCCCTATTTATGGAAGACGGAGCTCCTTGTAACTCTTATAGGGCGACGCATCATTGGTTGAACCAAAATGGGATTAATAAACTTCCATAGGCAAGTCAGTCCCCGAATATGCACCCAATTGAAAACCTTTGGGCCATATTAGACCAGAACCTTCGCAAAAAGAAAATGTCTAGAATAATCCTAGCATAAAACAACAACAAAGGAAATGCCAACCAAGTATTAGCTATTATATTTGTGACCATTTATTTTTGATTATGTTTATTGAAATAAACTGTTTCTATAAGTGTCTATTCTTTTCTGTCATGTCCGTGTACATACATACATACATGATGATGATTGCAACGTCTTGTCAGACGAGTACCACTCTCTCAGACACTTAATGTTCATTCTCCCAAAATTACTTTTTTTTGTCCTACCGGTGAATTCACACGCTCCAACAGGCATGGCACTGAAGACAAATGCCTGAGGGAGTATCTATACACAGATGATGTTACAGAGTCTTAGTTTTGTACGACAGCTAAGTCTCTCTCTCGGTTCAAAATGTTGAGATCCAGCAACAAGCAAGAGCAAGGTAGTCAGCAACAAGTTAAACTACAAACCAGCTTAATGCGAGTACTGGTCTCCCACTTTATGTTTTTTTTAAATCATAGATTTGCTTCTCCTAGAAAGGTTGCCTTCACCACGGCTTACGGGAGCCTTCTCCACCCCAACACACACATACATACACACAAACACACACGGTGCTAGTTGGCCGTTGACCCAGAAAAAGGGTTTATTCGCCCTTTGGAAGGTCTTGTTTTTAATCCTTCAGGGAAACTAGCTACCCTCCTCACTAAACAAGTCTGGTGGGGAAACCAGTTTAGTCGCCGGTGACCCGACCATGAAGCAGGTAGTACTGGGTTACATGGTACCAGTAGCATATAACATGACCTGACACATACATACATACATGCATACATACATACATACATTCATACATGTTGCGCAATCTCGAACCACACCTCTTAAAAAATTCCTGTCCTTTTCTTTCTTATTTTCCCTCTCTATCCTGCTCTAACCAAGTATGCCGACCTGTTCCACAAATCCCAAAACCTCAACATGAAATATCTCCAGAAAAAAAAACTCGAATAAACCTAGAACCCCATCTTCCAACGTAGACCCCTACTACCATGTCTCCTTCTCCAACATCAGTGGTCTACGTTCCAACCTTTCAGATTTGGAACCCAATTACAGGAGACGACACCGGACATATTCTTTCTAAGCGAAACTGGAATAGGGCCGACCACTTTCCCAGATGTGTTCATAATTAACGGATACTCTAACTTAACATCTAAATCTGATCCCCAAGATCGCCATGGGCATGGAATATTTTTTTTTATTTTTTTATTTTTACAAAGGCATCACCACGTTATCAAGGCCCAGAGGCCACTCAAGGATAAGGGTTAAAGAGTGTACAGTAGAAGTTGGTCAATATAGTAATCATTAGTAATGAAAATTTGGTAAATTTAATAACTTATATGGAACGGCTCATCAAGAACTTATTTACCTTAGACTTGAACACAACCATATTGTAGTCAGCCGGAAAGCAGGAAAACGGAAGACAATTCCACAGGCGTGCAGTTCTAAGAAAGAAGCTTTGTTCATGGAATCTATGTTTAGGTTTAGGCACAGATAAAGAGTGGGGGAAATTATTGATAGTGTTTACAGCTAGACGAGTGTTTCTTGTGAAAGTTTGGCGAGGGGGGACCATAGATTGAAGCTCAGTTGAACACTTTCCATGAAAATAACGATACATCAGAGACAAACTCGCAACATCTCTTCTGTGAGATAGAGGTTGTAAGGAGGAGAAAAGGACATCTCCTACGAGGCTACGAAGTCTATTTTGAACTCTATCAAGGCAGGACAAGTCCTTTCTAGCAGCTCCTGTCAAGATGTGGCAACAGTATTCCATCCTTGGACGTACCTGGCTCTTATATAGATAGAGAATAGCATCAGCAGTGAGATATCTACTGGATCGATAGAAAGATCCCACCATTTTTCCAGCGGCCTTGGCAACAGATTTGATATACGTGTTCCATTTAAGATCAGGAGTAATGGTCAAGCCCAGAAGCTTGTCAAAACTTGAGGCCTCCTGAAGACGAGAGCCATTCATTTCAATTGATGACAAATGTGGATTAAAATGTTGATGATGTAAAGAGAGAAGCTTGGTTTTAGATGCATTAAAAGTAACCAGCCACTCCTTTCCCCATTGTACTACATGCTCAAGATCAGAGGAGAGAGAATTGGAGAGTACTTGCTCGTTTACTGTCTTAGATGTGGTACCATAAATGGTAGTGTCGTCAGCATAAATGTCTACAAATGATGTAAGGATATGATTTGGAAGATCATTAATGTAGATCAGGAAAAGAGTTGGGCCCAGGATGGATCCCTGAGGGACACCGGCATTAATACTGTGAGCTTCTGATTTTTGCCCCTCAACTACTACTCTTATGAACCTATCAGAAAGAAATGATTTAATAATTGAGAAGACTTTTCCAGCTATACCATAGCTAGCGATCTTATGAAGTAAACCTTTATGCCATACCCTATCAAAGGCTTTAGATATGTCAAGAGCAATTGCCCTAGAAAGATTGCCACCGTCGAGAGATTTGCTAATCCTATGCGATATAACTGTAAGGACATCTGCTGTAGATCTAGCAGAACGGAAACCATATTGAGTGTCACTAAGAAGGTTATTTTTGTTGAGATGTTTGATTACTTCTGTATTTAACACAGATTCTAGCAACTTACTCATGACGCACAGGAGACTTATTGGCCTGTACTGAGAGGGGGATGAGCGATCACCTGAATTCTTAAATACAGGGCATACTGATGAGATTTTCCAGGGAGATGGGAAGCAATTCTCCTTAAGACAACGTTTAAACAGTTTTGTAAGTATGGGCGCTAGTTCAGGTTGAAGTTTTTTGAGTACTATAATTGGAATACCATCAGGGCCAGTTGCTTTACTGGAATCAAGGTTTTTGATTAGCTTGGCAACATCACGTACAGATATACGTATATCACATAGCGTGTTTTCTGATACAGGAGGAAATATTGGGGGTTGGCGGTCTTGGTCGCAAAGGGTAGAATTAGCTGCAAAGTTCTTGACAAAGAGTTTGGCTTTGTCTGATGCTGACGAGATTACCTCAGGTCCATTGATAATAGTTGGGATGGAGCACACGCTTCTGTTCAGGATTCTGTTTGCTATTTGCCAAAACTGGTGGGAACCAAGCCGCTGCTCAGCTACTTTGGACTTAACAGATTGAGCATACAACTCTCTTGCGTTCCTTATTACTTTCTTACAATGGTTGCTGGCAGTCCTGAAAACGGCTTTAGTTTCCATACATCTATTACGTTTGAAGCAGTGGAAAAAGTGATTTCTGTGCGCAATGGCAGCAGCACATTCTGGAGAGAACCATGGCTGGCTGTTAGGTTTTTGCTGAAACTTTTTAGAGGGTATGAAATGGTCAATACCTACAATTAACCATTCAGTTAGGTCTAATACTATAGAGGACACATCCTTTTTAAACATGGAATGCAGAGGTAGATCAGATATAAATGTACGGAAGCTATCCCAGTCAGCCTTAGTGTATCGATATACTGTACGATGAAGTGGTACGTCTGGGGACTTATTACATTTCATTTTTATCTTAATTGATACAACAGAGTGGTCGGAAGATCCAAGAGGCGACAGAACAGAAACTGAACATAGTTCAGGGCAAGTTGTGAGAAAAAGGTCTAGTAGGCTCGCATACTGGCCGTCATTATCTGGCACACGGGTAGGTTCCTGAACAATCTGAGTGAGGTCATAGGCAATGGAGAAATCATGACAGAACCTCCCCTCATCATCGGTCTTGTTTGAGTGGGTCAACCATTCGACGTTGTGAACATTGAAGTCTCCACATACGTGGATGTTAGCTGAAGGATAAGTAGAAAGGACTTGGTCAATTTTCTCAGATATGCTTTGAAAGATAGTAACTCCGCTGTTGTGGGGGCGATAGAGAGTAAATATAAATGCAGTAGTGTGAGCTAAAGCAACCCGGAAGCACATATAGGGTAAGTTAGGATCTTCCCTGGAGATGTCCCTCCCACATGGAAAGCTATCTTTAATATAGGCACATATTCCATGCCCATGGCGATCTTTGGGGTCAGATTTAGAAGTTAAGTTAGAGTATCCTGTAATTGCAAACTCATCTAGGGAAATAGCCTGTCCAATGCCAGTTTCACTTAAAAATAAAAGGTCTGGTTTAGTCTCCTGTAATTGGGTTTCAACCTCTGGAAGGTTAGAACGTAGACCCCTGATGTTGGAGAAGGAGACATGGTAGTAGGGGTCTACGTTGGAAGTTGGAGAACCGGGTTTAATCGTGTATTTTTTCTTGAAACTTGTCATGATGAAATTTTGGAATTTGTGGACTAGGTCGACAGATTTACTTAGAGCAGGACAGAGAGGGGAAACTAAGAGAGAAAAAGAAACGAAGAATTTTTTTTTTGTACCACATGATAAGGTAAAGCCGTAACAATTACCCACTAGTATGGCATCGAGAGGCCCCACCAGAAGCTACTGCATGGTCCAGAATCCATTCACCAAATGGCAATACAGCAGCCCCAGTACTTTGCACCTGCTGATAGGACAGCCTCCTTAGTGGTTAATCCAAGGTTCGGGTCCCTGACTATCAGGCGGATAACGTCAGCCCAGACAAAACGTTTACCTCCAGCACCCTTACTAGTGACATGGCTACAAGGATAGACATAGAAACAGAAAATTTCCACCAACTCTGCCAACTGTTCGCGCAAAAATACTGCCAACCTAGAAAACAGCTTTTCTTCTCCCTTTGTCAGAAAAATCACTCATTTAAAAAATGAGGACTGAGGGACAAATAAGAAGAAGCGAGAGTAACAGGAGCTGCCGATAACGCATCCACAATGCGTTTTCTACTCTCCATTAAAAAAAAAAAAAAAATAAATAAATAA
>NC_136490.1:1927500-2015000 GCF_053919585.1 Euprymna scolopes
AGAAGCTAGCATTTAATACAACAGAAATACATAAATTAAATACTGAAATAAAATGTAGTTATTAATATTTGAATCTTAAAATAAAAAGTGCGAATTAGTAGAGAAAAAAAATCACTTATCACAACAACGCATTGCGTCTCCAAACTAGTGAAGAATTTAACTTTTAATAGCGTTCAGAAGATTTCTTTTTTTTTTTTTTTTAAATTAACCGTTAAGAGAAAGCGTGATTTTATTCTGAACTTTAACTAATCACGTTTTAAGCAACTTATGATATAAAACAAAATCGGATGGAGGGGGTGTTCTTCCGAAGTTAGTTGGTGACGTTATAAGTAATTGCGAGATAAGATGGGAGCCAGAAATTAGGGGTGGGGGTGGGGGACTGAAAATGATAATATAATGGATTGATTATACAATATTTAAGATCAACTTGGTAGATAAACATTTATGGACGAGAAAAAAAAAAAAAAAAAGAAGCTAGCATTTAATACAACAGAAATACATAAATTAAATACTGAAATAAAATGTAGTTATTTATATTTGAATCTTAAAATAAAAAGTGCGAATTAGTAGAGAAAAAAATCACTTAATTTACCCTATATGTGCTTCCGGGTTGCACTTGCTTACACCACTGCATTTATATTTGCCCTCTACTTCCCCATAACAGCGGAGTTACTATCTTTAAGAGTATATCTGAGAAAATAGACCAGATCCTGTCTGCACATCCCTCGGCTTACATCCACATCTGTGGTGACTTCAACGTCCATAACGTGGAATGGCTGACCCACTCAAATAAGACAGACGATGAGGGGAGGTTTTGTCATGATTTTGCCATTGCTTATGACCTCACTCAGATTGTTCGCGATCCCACCCGTGTGCCCGATACTACAGGTCAATATGCAAGCCTCCTAGACCTTTTTCTCTCAACTTCCCCTGAGCTATATTCATGGTCCGTTCATTTTCCTCTAGGATCCTCCGAGCACTCCATCGTATCAGTTAAGATACAAATGAAATGTAATAAGCCCCCAGACGTACCCCTCCACCGTACTGTATACCGATACTCCATGGCTGACTTGGATAGCTTCCGTACATTTATATCTGATCTACATCTGCACTCCATGTTTAAAAAGGATGTGTCCTCTATAGTATCAGACCTGACCGAATGGTTAATTGTAGGCATAGACCGATTCATACCATCTAAAAAAATCCAACAAGAACCTAACAGCCAGCCATGGTTCTCCCCAGAATGTGCTGCTCCTATCGCGCACAGAAATCACTTTTTCCATAACTACCAACGTAATAGATGTACTGAGACAAAAGCTGCTTTCAGGAACGCCAGCAACCACTGTAAAAGAGTAATAAAAAATGCTAGAGAGCTATATGCCCAGTCTGTTAAATCCAAAGTAGCTGATCAGCGGCTTAGTTCCCACAAGTTTTGGCAAATAACAAATAGGATCCTGAACAGAAGTGTGCGTTCTATCCCAACCATTATAAATGGACCAGAGGTCATCTCGTCAGCATCAGACAAGGCCAAACTATTTTCCAAGAACTTTGCAGCTAATTCTACCATATGCGAAGAAGGCCATCAACTCCCCATATTTTCTCATATAAAACAGAACAAGCTAGGTAACATACGAATATCTGTGTATGAGGTTGCCAAGCTAATCAAGAACATTGATTCCAGTAAAGCAACTGGCCCTGACGGCATCCCAATTATAGTGTTAAAAAAGCTTCAACCAGAATTTGCTCCCATACTTACGAAACTGTTTAAGCGTTGCCTTAAGGAGAAGTGCTTTCCAACTCCCTGGAAAACCTCATCAGTTTGCCCTGTATTTAAGAATTCAGGTGATAAGTTATCCCCCTCTCAGTACAGACCAATAAGTCTCCTGTGTGTCATGAGTAAGTTGTTGGAATCCATATTAAATAGAGAAATAGTCAACCACCTCAGCAGAAATAACCTTCTTAGTGACATACAATATGGTTTCCGTTCTGCAAGATCTACCGCGGTTTTATCTCATAGGATTAGTGAATCTCTTGACAAAGGCTTCCTTTCTAGGGCAATTGCTCTTTACATATCAAAAGCCCTCGACAAGGTATGGCATAAGGGCCTACTTCAAAAGATTTCCAGCTACGGTATAACTGGAAATGTTTTCTCAATCATTAAATCATTTCTCTCCGATAGGCTCATAAGAGTAGTGGTCGATGGACAAAAATCGAAGGCCTGCAATATAAATGCTGGAGTCCCTCAGGGGTCAATCCTGGGCCCAACTCTCTTCCTGATCTACATCAATGACGTCCCAAAACACATACTTAAATCATTTGTTGAGATCTATTCTGATGACACAACAATCTACGGCAACACATCAAAGGCTGTAAATTACAAAGTTCTCTCTGGTTCTCTCTCCTCTGACCTCAGCGCGTGGTTCAGTGGGGGAAGACGTGGCTGTTACCTTTAATGCACCTAAAAGCAGACTCCTATCTTTACATCATCAACGCTCTGATCCCCATCTGGCATCAATTGTGATGGATGGCTCTCGTCTAGAAGAAGCCCCATGTTTTGATAACCTTCTGGGCTTGACCTTTACTCCTAATCTGAAATGGAACACGTACATCAAGTCTGTTTGCAAGGTCGCTGGAAAAATGGCGGGATCCTTCTACCGCTCCAGAAGATATCTCACTACTGATGCAATTCTCTATCTCTATAAAAGCCAAGTACGTCCAAGGATGGAATACTGTTGCCATATCTGGGCAGGAGCTGCTAAAACAGCGTATCCTGCCTTGACAGAGTACAAAATAGACTTCGTGGCTTAGTGAGGGGATGCCATTTTCTCTTTCCTGCAACCTCTCTCCCACAGAAGAGACTTTGCGAGCCTATCCTTGTTTTATCGTTATTTCCATGGCAGGTTCTCGTCTGAACTCCAATCTCTGGTCCCCCTCGCCAATCTTTCACGAGAAACACCCGTCTAGCTGAATTCACTGTCAAAAATTTTCCCCACTCTTTATCTGTGCCTAAATCAAAACGTAGATTCCATGAACAAACCTTCTTTCTTAGAAGTGCACGCATGTGGAACTCTGTTCCGTTTGCCTGTTTCCCACCTGACTAAAAATTGGATATTTTCAAGTCCAAAGTAAACAAATTCCTTATGAACCGCCTCCTTAAGTAGACACTTCATTAAATCTCCACACTAACGCACTGTACTTACAATAACCCTTATCCCTGAGCGGCTTCCGGGCCTTGATAAGTGGTGACCACCGTGTAAAAAAAAAGAAAAAGTCATTATAAAATACCAGTGACAAATGGAGGTTCAGGACGACTGGAATAAATACCGAGATAAGCAGAGAGTACCTACAGCATCTAGAATTCCACAATGTTCACCCTCCTGGGACTAGCCAGGCTCAACTTTTCTTAACTTACATACATTCGTATATATATTATTAATATCTATACATACTATATCTATAATATCCATATGCACTATAAATACACACATACATGCATGCATATAAAATTGATGTCTATACGCAGTGTACATACATACATACATGTATTAATACGCATACAGACATGCACACACGCACACACACATATATATATATATAATTAATATATATATATATTTACATACATACATACATACATACATAAATACATATATAATTAATATCCATACTCTACAAGTAATATATATTTCAATATCAATAAAATCTGTCTTGATTTATATTTATTTAATCCTGAAAATCTGTTTGGATTTTGGTTAATCTTTCCGTAAATCACGAAGCAATTTGCAAGGGAATTAAAAAGAAGACAAAAAGGATGAAGTAAAGAGAAGCAAAGAGATGGAATAAGGAAAGAAGGAAACTCTTCACACTTGATGAAACGAATGAAACTGTTAAAAACATTTTTACTATTCGAACAGGAAATTCCGCTGCGTTTCTTGTCTTTCGCACGTGAGAGGAGAAGCGATCTGAAATATTAATCACACCCTGTCAAAAACAATGGCTGTCCTAAGTAGCGTTAACTTTTACCGCCAAACGGTCGACTAACTTATTTCGTACGGTCGCCATTTTGGACAGAGATGGTAAAGATCTGTTCAAGGAAAGTGCGACCCGACATCCGACGTGTCAGCGCCAGCAATTCCCCAGATTATCTTCTCGTTTGCAGTAAATCAAACGTTCCTATTGACGACTCGATATTTTGTTCTATTCTCTTCGACCAATCCATATCAGTTCCCTTCTTCTTTATGAAGTTCAGGTTGTCGTCGATAGATAGCGTTTAATTTTAACTTCAACAAACTTTGTGAATCTAAAATATTAATTTGTCTTTGTGCGTTTTCACCATTTTTCTGTTTGGTCATTTTTAATAGGTAAAAAGCGGACGTTTTATACGATTTCAAGCAAAGATTCGAAAACGATAAAAGTTGAGAGTAAAGTTTAAAGTTAAGTAGAAGACCTTAAGGTCACACATATCTGATCATCTACAATGACAATACAATGAGGAATATTTCCCAAATTTCAGATTTTCGGATTATGTTATAGGGTTATCGAAAGAGGTGAAATATACAATTGATCTAGGAAGACTTGTTGTCACTCAGACTCCAGGGAATACCACCGGTTGTTATCAGTGAGTAATCTCTGATGATGACCTATGTGAGAACTAATAATACTATTATCTATATATATATATATGCCTATAAAAGTGAGAATGTGTGTGAGGAAACTTCTCAACCTATATACTCCACAAATTTTTGACCTACAAACTTGAAATTTATTATATAGGGCATTCAGACACATGGAAGACTTCCAAATCCATTTTCATCCGGAAGAAAGGGCAGCTAAGGAGTTAAAACGCAGGAGGGAATGATCAGATTTTTATCAGTTTGTCAACTATTTCACGAATGCGCATGCACCGCCGTGAAACATCACAGCTTCTTTATGTTGAGAATAAGTAGCTTAGAAAACACTTAGAATAAATCGTATCAAGCTGGTCTAATGGTTATCGTACTTGCCTTTAGGTTTTGGTTTCGATCTCAGCTCGAGTATTGTTTTACTTACAAAAAGTGAACTGTTAAGTTAAAGCATAATACTCGCATGCACATGTCTCAATTTCTCAACGAATTAAAATATAATATTTATGCTTATTTTACGACTGGGCAACATCGGGTAGCCTGCTAGGTAATGGAAATAATAGCAAATTTGTAGGTTAACACTTTTAGCTGAATCACTCCTTCAAAATTTTATTTTAATATTTTTTTAAATGATTACGTGGGGAAAAGAAACAATTATTTTAGAATTTCGAGTGAGAGATCAGTTTCGTATATAAATTTAAGTTAAAAGGACCATAAGTTTCAGCCGATTCTAAATCTTTAGGGACATTCCTATTTTTTCACCAATAATTTTATAATCGCTCAAAAATCGAAAATTAAAGCAAAATACTGATAAGACATTACCTTTTCGCACGTTAACATTCAATTGTGTTTCTACTCGCATTTTGTTTAATTTTCGATTTTGAACGATTATCAAGGGTCTTCGTGCTGGACTTATAGGCAGCTATTTTTTTGTTCTAACTAAACTGACTGGATACTAGGTTTATTTCAAACTAAAAATGCTTGAAACAAGTTTAAACACAAATAATCTAATATATAAAAAAGGCTATATATATCTGTCTGTCTCCATATTTTCAAACTCTATTTCTCCCGAAGCTAAAAGTTGGAGAGCGGCTTATTTCGATTACGACACCGTGGACCAGTGGATGAAGGGGCAGAGTCGAAATGTAACGGAGTTTTGTTTTTTTAATTTTTTTTTTTTAATTTTTAACATTTATACACGTTTATTTATGTGCCTATTTTCGTTCGCTTATTGCACATTTTCAATTTATATTTTTGGTCATTATCCTCTACACAATAACACCTCTACACACCAGAACAACGCAGGGCACCCCCGCTACAAAACCTGTTTCATTACGTGGAACATCTCCATTTTTTTCCTCAGTTTTTTTATTTTTGTTTTTGCTTTTTATTTTTATTTTTGTCAAATTGAAACGAAAAGCCTTCATTTGTTTTTGTTTGTTTTGGGCTTATTTTTATTTTTATTTTTTTTTTGGTTTTATTTTTTTTGGGTTACAGTGATAAGTAAAATTATTGCAGTAATTAATAAAACCAATAATCAATGATAAATACACGGATGAAGTTTCGTTTCATTCCATTAGGATAGGATTACATGTTTTCGTTCTTAAATAAAACTTCTGCTTCTTAATAAAACTTTGAGACGAACAATTTTTAGTCACGGAGGCTGGTTAATTACCAGTCAACATTACCACAGCTTCAACGGCTAAATGGATGTTTTTCTTATGTTTTCCCCTCTCTCCATCCGGCGTGCCTACTGCGTCAATGTTTTTCTTTTTCCTCTCGCTGCTACTTTCTTTCTTTCTTTCTTTCTTTCTTTCTTTCTTTCTTCTTCTTCTTCTTCTTTTACGGCTGGGGGTTGCTCAGTAATTTTACTACACCAACTCTCTCCATCTGTTCTTGGCATTCCGATAGCCTTTCTTACCATCAGTTGGAGGTGTCTATTCCGAAAGCAGTTGGCAACATGAGAAGGTTAGGGGTTGGGCAGCAGCAGCAGCAGCAGCAGCAACAGCAGCAGCAGCAACAACAACAACAACAACAACAACAACAACAACAACAACAACAACAACAACCGTACGTAAACTTTTTTCGAGGGGGGTGGAGGACACGCTTCCACCGGGCAACGCCGGTTAGCGGGTACTGCTAATGACCTAATAAATATACTTGCGTCATTGAGTTCGTTTAGTACAACATTGTAAAGCGTGTTATTCGATTCAACCACCAAAAGCTCAAATAGGCTATAAAGGCAACGGAACCTACGGCAAGACTGCATGCATGCATGCAGCGGCCCTGCTGTTTTTAACGGCATCGGCGACCATGGCTCTCCAAATTGTAGAGCCATGATAATCTCGGGAAGATAAGTAAAGACGGTAGTTAAACGAGCCCCAGATATTTATTTGCTTCCCCACTGAGCAAATTAGGCACAAGGCCGTTTTTTAATGTGTAGAGAGGAGGGAGGGGGAAGGGAAAAGGGGACCAGCTCCCGAGAGGTGGGAAATGGGAACTGGATAGTGAAGTCCATTTAGTATATAGGGTTGCCTCTACATGGACCAAAAGATTGCCACAAGGGCAATGGTCTTTGATTGCACCATCTGCCGGAACAGATACTACACTTTGATCTTGGCCCGAAGGCCACAGAGGTCCCCCCCCGCGAGGGAGGCGGACTACCTGGAAATTTTATCGACTCGGCGCAGTACATACAGCACCTAGTCTTCCCAAATAGTCACACATCTGGCACTGGGCAGGCTGATCGTTGCTTAATTTCCGTGATCTTGCGAGAACAGATGTGTCAACGTGATTGTGCCGTATATGCGGTCAAAACTGTTGGGGGATAAAATGAGCCGCTCGTCCAAATTTACACTTAAAGAACTTCAGAAGTTAGTAGAATTAAAAGCAAGTTCGAATAAAATTAGCCGTTCACTTTGTTAATATGGCATATTTTTGAAAACTCTAAAAAAACAAAAACTTGTGAAGTAAAAACATGTTCGTGTTAGCTTAGATTTCTCAAACCAGCAGCATTTAAGGAAAATTAAACTTATTTTGGCAATAATGAAATGGCAAAAGTCTGAAGAAAGAAAGGTACTAAATATTCGACGAATAATGCTATCTTAACGGTAAATCAGGAAGCGCATCAATTACGATCTGGAGTTGCTTTAATGCCCAATGTGTAAGGAACAGTTAAATAATAGAAGAGAAGATGGATAACGCATAGCTACGGTGGAATAATGGTCAATACTAAAATAAGCGACCATTTATGAATACCAGGCGCTGCATGTGCTCTTCTCTTATCTTGGCATTATTTCTAGTCGTCCCGCTATTCTTGACACTGGAATTAGGCTGTGCCGACTCGGTGAGAGATGTGATTAGTGATTGTGAAACTCTTGCTTAACAATTACACGACTACCTCTTCTTACAATTGTTTTTTGAAATTGAATGTAGGCCATGAGAGATATTTTGAAGAGAAATATCCGTGAAAATGCACATTCGCTTGACTAGTATTTCAACAAAGCAAATATTCTGTAATTCTCACGTAAACGTCAAGTTTACGTCCAAATATGAACCGAATTCAAAAATGGCTAAGTAAACCTGCAGAACTTAACTAGATTGAAAATTCACGAAATCAATTAAGACCGAGAATAAAAAAAAACTCTACAAAACCTGTATTAAATGAAGGAATTTTAGAGGTTGCATTCTGCATTTATTTTATTGAAATTGCTCCAGACAAGACATGCAACAACTTAATGTAAGTAGTTAGTAAAAAATACTACGCCAAGGTCTAAAACTTGGCAAGGATAAGTGTTAGATTGATTGAAAACATTTCTTAACCGTATGCCTGAAGAATCGCACGTGGAATGTGAGGACTAAAGAACGAAATGAGCGAAGTGAGAGTTAGGAGGCTGACGGATGTCAAACCCAGTTACATTTTTTACACCCCTACTTATTTAATTAACAATAACGTCACGATTAATTAATAGATGAGTTCCAAAACGTCTCCTATTTATATATTCCACCTGAATGGATCAGAGAAGATTGAAAATTGCATTGTTATGATAACTGAATTCATGCATTCATGATCTAAAACTTTCATCTCTCTATTGCAGATATTGACGATGTAAGACTCAGAAAGCAACCACAAAAAGCAACCCCCATCAAAAGCAGTGATGCGTCATTCTGCTTCTCCATGTAGAATAAATTGAACCGATCAACATTCACCGGCGCCTATTGGACATTTACGAAGCCGATGCAGCTGATGTTAGCAGTTAATAGATGAGTTCGTCGATTTCAGAGTTGTGACAGAGATGTGAGTAACTAAGCCCGCTCCGGACGTCCATGCACAACCAACACCCCATCGCTGGCAAAAGTGTATTGACAATGGTGGTGACCATGTAGAAAAATAAATTCTGGAGCACAAAAGGTCGCTCGTTTAAATAGTACCACTTCCATCCTCGTAACGCTTAAACTTTTTAAAAGTTAAAAGTAAGATGCATTACTTTTGGAACAATCCTCGTATCACAAGGCCTCAGACGCCTTTGTACAGCCATTGTTTATCGTTGACAAAACTCTATTAAGAGTGGTGGTGACTATATAGAAAAATAAATTCTGGGCCACAAAACGTCGCTCGGTTTTATGATAACACTCTTGTTTTTTGTAGCTTTTCAACATTTTTAGTCAAAAAATAGAAAGCTTTACCTTTGGGACGACAATCGTATTTAATAAATCTGATTGTTTGACGAGATAGCTTATTATTAATTCGATGTTTCATTGATTTGTGCTGGAAATACATAAATGAAACCATTTTGCAATGTCTAGTAAATTTTGGCGTTGCATTGTATATAAGTAAAGCTATATAGCGCCAACTATGTCCATCTTACCAGCAAAACATGAAACTGAAAAAAGTGCAAGTGTAATGACTATCGATAAAACATAGATTCCAACTTGTGATCAATAAATGTTCGGTTGTAAAAAAATCATTTGAATTTGATTTCGACTTGTTTAATCTGCAATCGATCGTTTTTTAATCTTGTTCAATCCAATCAAGACATTTTCCCCAAAGATTTAATTAGAAAGAAAATTGTTTCGAGTAAAACAAAATAGTACTTCACAAAAAAACAATTTTTGGATTTCTTTTTTTACATAGGATGTTAATTACAGATTCCAATATAGGAAAATAGCGAAGTCGTTCTCTTATAAGTATAGGTCGTTCTCTTATAAGTATAGGTTGTTCTCTTATAAGTATAAGTCAGAGATTTGAAAAGAATTCAGGAGTCAGGTTTTAAAGTAGTTCTTTTAAACACCTTCTTTCAACTAACATTTTCTGAACGATGTTTTCATCCTTTAAGCCTTGATAAACAGTGACTCATAAATATAAAATTCGAGGCTCTTAGAAAAACTAACGCTAAGTATGGTCTGAAACACTTCTTCCTAATATCTCAATTCGTCATAACTGTTCTGATATGTTCCACAATATTGTATTTCTGTTGTATTCTGGGGAAGTATATATCATATACTAATATTATGTCTCTAAACTCGTGCACCGTCTAGTATTATAAAATGTTCTTCTAATACATCTGTGTAATTATATCCTCATTGGACAATAGGACGTACATCCAAGCAGCATAACATTAATGCGAGAGTGCCTCAGGAGTCGATACTTGGACGACTACTATTTCTGATATTCATAAACTGCCGCCCTGATGATATTGTGTCCAAGATGGGTTTATTTGCTGATGATACAACGCTTTATAATATGCATGAGGGAAGAACAGATGTACATAAATCTAAGACAATTGCAGAATCGTTAGAAAATGACCTCCCGACCATAGTGAAATGGGGTCGCAAATGAATGGTAATATTTAATGCTAGTAAAACTAAACTGCTCTCCTTTAAGAATTACAAGACGCCTCTCCAACCACCGATATCTACGACAAATAATACCCAACCTATAAATTCTTCCTTCAAAATCCTCGGTATAAAATTCACTGGCAATATGAAGTGAAAAATATCCACTGAAGACATTGCGAAGGCTATTGCAAGGAAGGGTGGTTCTCTCTATCGAACTAGAAACCTACTCGCACCCGAGAGTATCCTGTACCTCTATAAGGCCACCATTCGTCTATGCATGGAATATTGTTGCCACATGTGGGTCCAATCTATCATGTCTCTCCCTTTTGGATAGGGTCCAAAAAGAGTCTTCAATCTAATAAGTTCCACTTTCTCAACTAAGCTCCAACCCCTGTCCCATCGCCGCAATGTTCCATACCTGTTTTACAAATATTTTAATGGAATGTGCTCTGATGAACTCGTTGCACTCCTCAACATACATATGTACGACATATTCGCTTAGCAATCAAATCTCATCCTTTACTTTTGAGGTTTCTAAATACCAGAAAATTTTTTACTCTAATAGCTTCTGCCCTTGAAGAGCTGGACTTTAAAATTTCCTTTCCTGCTATTTGCTTCTCCGACTGTACTGATATATACAGAAGTTTAAATGTTACGCAAACTGACATCTTGTTAATCTTTCCAAGGCATATTTCCAAATAGTAATATATGTTGCGATATTGCCTTGTAAGAGGTGGACGTGAGTGAAAAGAAATACCGAATGTATATACGTTGGCATATACGTGTCACAGTCATCTATAAGACGTATGTATATACGTGTGTTCGTCAAATCTAGTTTTTCTATTAGTCGTTGAATTTATGCGTGTATAACCTTGCGACAGTGTTAATATATTAAAAACTACAGTTTAACAAAAGACATATAGCATTTACAACAGAAAGGGACAAATACAGTTCTTTGTGGTTGTAATATCGGGCCAATTAAAGAAACATATTTGGTTCATCTTTGATCTTCTTTGACGGATAAACGGAAAAGTTGTAAAGAAGATTCAATGAATCAACAAATATCGAGTTATCTTTTCAGCAACTTTATTTACCGATGTTTCCGCACTGGAAGCTGCAACAATGGTCCCATACTAATGACTTTTAATCCCCTCTACTAGGAGCCATCACTAGCTGTGGACCGTCTTTTTTTCTCTCGTGACTCCGACTGACTCTGCCCTCTCTCACTCCTGATTTTGGACTGGTCAAATCATACGTCTCTTTTTCAAGCTATACCTAAAGTCCACATCACTTTAAGTAACCTCTACGCAATGCTACATCAGACTCTAGGCGTCAACCTATTTTTAAATTATTGTTTGTGTTCAAACATTCTTTTCCATTAAAACATTTTAACATAAATAATTTTATCTGTAAATATTTATTTTGCTATAATAACATTCTATTTTTACAAATAGTATAACGACCATAATCATCAAATATTCTTTTTTTAATTACATTTTCACCCCAAACAAGGCACATTGCCACTTTGGTGTAGGGGGCTACTTTCAGGGGCAACAACTACTGGGGTACTATGTAGGGATTTGGGCAGAAAGATGTCGGTTCACGTTGCACTTGAACTTCTGCACGTCAGTACAGTTGGGGAAGCAGGGACCTGGAATGGAATTCCAAAGTCTAGCGGTTCTGGGGAAGAAACTACTGGAGTAGAAAGATCTTTTGAATCTAGGGATCTCTACAGTGTGGGGGTGGGATTTGTCAGCCTGTCGGGTCTGTCGAGGACGTTCACGTCGTGGTGGCACAAGTGCTTGCAGTTCGTCAGAGCATTCACCATTAAAATACCTGTAGAACAGGCAGAGGGATGCAACATTTCGTCAGTGGGACAGAGGCTGAAGCTTAGATGCCAGTTCAGGGCCTATCAGATTTGCGACTCTCTTTTGAACCTTGTCAAGGAGCGAGAGACTAGTAGCCGATGTACCAGCCCAAATATGACAGCAATACTCCATACATAGGCGAATGGTTGCCTTATAGAGGTACAGGATACTTTCGGGTGTTAGTAGTTTTCTAGCACGGTAGAGAGAGCCCACCTTCCTTGCAGCGGCCCTGGTAATGCCCTCGATGTAATTGTTCCAACTCATGTTTCCTGTGAACGTAAGGCCAAGGAGCTTGAAAGACGTACTCTCAGATAAAGAGTCGTTGGTCATTGCTATTGGTGGTATAGAAGGTTTCTTGTAGTTATTGAATGAAACTAGTTTAGTCTTGGCGGCATTGAACGTGAGCATCAATTTTTATCTTCATTCCACTACAGACTGGAGGCCATCCTCTAGTGTTTCTGCCATTTCTTTAGATATGTGTTCATTTGTTTTCCTGTCGTTCCTGTTATAGAGTGTGGTGTCAGCAGCATATATATCCATCTCAGAGGAAATTTTGTCGGGGAGGTCATTTATGAATATCAGGAACAGTAGAGGTCCAAGTATAGACCCCTGGGGCACTCCCGCATTTATATCATATTGTTTAGATGTACGACCGTCGATGACAACCTGGATTTGTTTCTTATCTAAGAAGGATTTAATTATTCTACCAATGATACCGTATGATCTAATTTTCCTGAGGAGACCCTCATGCCATACCCTGTCAAAAGCCTTAGATATATCTAGAGCTACCGCTCTGCCCTCCCCCGCTTTGCCCAGTGAATGGTATATACGTTCAGAGCACATCTTCTGGCATTGCCTCACCAGTATCTAACATTTCGCATTTGCTTTACCAAATGACCAAACTCTTACTGTGTTTGTTAATAGTCGAATGTGATGTGTGCAGTCAGCACCAACCCTATTCAGGATTTAACCGGCTTCTTCCGAAGGAGGAAGTTTCATGGGAGTATGAAATTCACAAGTGGTCCCCAGTCGCATGTATATCCCCGTTAGGGGAGATGACGACGTTAGGTTTTTGCAACTTTCTGTCGGGAGGTGTCGACGTCCTCCTACATACAGCACCTGGACTTCCCAAATTGGTTAACCATTTTAGTAATGACCAGGCTCAACGTTGCTTAACTTCGGTGATCTGACGGGAACCGGTGTGTCAACGTGATTATGCCGTATATAGTCGAATATGATGAAGAAAGGAAATAATAAATAGAAAATATGACCAAACAAGCAACACTATCGTTTGACGGGGAGAGTTATTTGGCTTGTTGTGGTGACATTCCTGAAACTGTAATTACGTCCTGGCAGGGCAACCAGCTCCCCGGGGGAATAAACCAGATTCACCTCCTTTAGACTAACGGGTAGATATAACCTCGGCTATATAAGCTGCTCTTCTGTTAACCAAAACCTAAAGACAGTGAGTCAAGTACGATAACCATAAAACCAGCGTGGCACGACTGTAATTTTTTTAATACTTTATTCTTTACATAAGTAATCTGTAATGTGAATTATTCATGCATGCGCATTCGTGAAACAGTTAGCTAACAGATAACAATCCGATGAACTGCACATACCGATTATTCAATTTTGACCCTTTTTTCCGGATGAACACGGATTTAAAAGTTTTGCACATGTTTGCATATCCAATTTCAAATCTGAAGATAAAAATATTCGTTGAGTATATAAATTGAGAAGTGGCCTTACACACATTCTGACTTTTGTGGATATACTAGAATATATACCCGGCGTTGCCCTGTATTAAATATAAATTCCTTTAAAAAACGAAGTATGAAAAAAACAAACAAACCGCAAAGTAACTGAGTATTATGCATTTTTTGAACAATTCACTTCTTGTAAAAAAATAATGATATCGAAAACAACACCTAATGACATTGAGTCAAGTACGCTAACCATTAAAAAGTGTTTTCGAAATTCGTGTAACAATTGTCAAACAGATGAAATCTGATGACTTTTCAATTGTTACCCCTTAGCAGCCCTTTCTTCTCGATGAAAACTGATTAAAATTTTTTCCATATGTCTGAATAACCTATATACAAACTTTCAAAAATTCGTTGAGTATATAGGTTGAAACGTGTTTTTACACACACAAAATCTCACTTTCATATATATATATATATATATCTATATATATATATATATAATGCAAATACGGTAGTGTTTGAATATATGGTGAATTGGCAGTTTTAAACATTTAGAACTGCTTTAGATATTCACCACTCACTAATTTTTCGACCAAATTTCAAATAATTTTTACAGTTTATAGATCACTGTCTCACTACAGTGTGAAATTTCAATTTTCGTTCAGTAAAACAAAAATTATGAATTTACTGGTGTTAAAAATCGTAAAAAACGTAAGGAGGTGAGCGACGTTTTTTATGACTGGTTTCCATAGCAATCACGTCGCTTCAGCCACTACTGTTGCTACCAATTCACCTCTCTCGCGAAAAGAGAAGTAACAAGCGAAAGAGTGAGAATGAAAGAATGAAAGGGAGATAATTTGGGGATTTTATTAAAAGCAGACGAGTGCCGTATATTGTAATTACATATGTAAATGTTATGTTTATGGGGGCCAAAATGAGACTGAAATTTAAACAAAGAACAAATGAATTTATTCGAAGCCTGGAAAAATCATGGATTACAATAGAAAAATGCGAGCATGGAAAGTAATATTGTTAAGCTTAAACATGGAAAAGTAAAGGACTAGTTGTTAAAACTTAAAAAAAAAAAGGACAAGGCATTTTAGTAAAAAATATAATAAATTTATAACTGAAAATATTGCAGCATTAATAATTTTTTGAAATTCAATTAATAATATTATATAATCAATTCTTAACGCTGCAATATTTTAAGTTAAGCATTTATTATATTTTTTACTAAAATGTCTTGTCCTTTTTTTCCAGTTTTAACAACTAGTCCTTTTACTCTTCCATGTTTAAGCCTAACAATATTACTTTTCATGCTCGCATTTTTCTATTGTAATATATATATATATATATATATATATATATATATATATATATATATATATATATTATTATATATTATTATATATTATTATATTATACTTATTAATACAGATCATCGTATATATATATATATATATATATGTGTGTGTGTGTGTGTGTATGCGATGATCTGTATTAATAAGTATTTATAAGTAGTTATAAGTGATTGTCTATAGTGATAGTAAAATTGCACATCTATAAGCAAATAGATTTAACGCTCTCAAAATTAACATTAGAATCATCTGCAAGGATTAGTGACGTAACGGATAAAGTGCTAGGACATAAAGATTCCTGAGTTGGACATAAAGATTCCCGTCTGCGGCAAGATACACCTGAGTCCGAATAATCCAGCAAATACTATTTATCTATTTTATATGATAAATGCGGACGTTTTTATTTCTTGTTTACCACAAAGTTATGAATTAAATGTTTTATTTTTCATATTTTTGTATTTCAAGTACCGGAGTTTCCGAAGTGATGGCGAATCGGTGAAACCAGTTTGTATAAAATAAAAATTAAAAAAAAAAAAAGAAAAAAAAAGAAAAAGAAAAAAGCTCTTCTAAAAAAAAAAAAAAAAAATGTTTTTTTATACAGCTTTTACTTGCTGTGCTCGTATCTGGATTCTCCAACATACAAACGGAATCAGTCTTAAAATGAATTCAACAGTTTAGGAGTAAAAACGATGACCCGGTACTCTTAGGATGAGTCAGTAATATTTGAGCCGAGATTTTTTCTAAATATTTTCAAATAAGCCTTCATTGAACAAAAGATTTATGGTGGCGCCACCTGTCAGAATTAACAGAAAAAAACCCCAGCTTGTCGTATTCCAACGCCGTCTGTCCAAACAGACATTTTTTTCAAATACATAGGCGACATTTTCTTTTCTTTTCGTCGAATTGCGAATGGACAGAGACCATTCTTGGGAAATGACGATACGTGTTAGCGACTCGATTGAAGATGGCGTTCACCAGTGAACCGATCGTCTGCCAATTGTTGTATTGTTGTCCTCAAATGAATTGATTTTTTTACACTTGTAAATAATTCAGGGCACGGATTGAAATTTGATTCTGATGCCGTTCTGTTTGTGTCGCGTTAAGAAATGAAAAATTATGATAATGGCTGATTTTTTTGTCAAACAATATTATTCCGGCGTGATAAAGGAAAACAAACAAAGAGAACGAAAAAAAGAAAGAGGAATATTTTAGCAGTACAGAATCAATATTTTATCTCTTGAACAAAGGGCTCCACCGAAAAGGGGATGAGAGACAATCAGTTGGAATTCGTTATCTCGGATCTCTGTTACGATCATTGGGAAGCAAAACATAAATATTTTCAATGCCGTTTTTTATTTATTGATCCGGTGAGATTAATAAATATATACAATTCAATACGGGAGGAGAGTCATGCGTTATTAGGCTAATGGTTATCGTCAAATCGACAATCACGGGTTCAAATCCGATTAGATCTAGTTATTTGTGTTTAAAAGTTGGCATCTACATCTTTCAGATTAAAAAGAATTTGTATAAGCATTATTAAAGTCAGTGTAAAATTAAATTCTATTCTTTTTGATCTTCGGTATTCAGTTAGTACATTGCTGGAATCAATCACTTGGGTAACGGTTTCGAATCTCAGTAGGTTAGGCATAATGATGAAATGGAGAGATAACAAAAAATACATGCCTGCGGATGATCGCGACATTTTACATATGCGGTATTAATCAAATGGTTATCGTCAATGAAACGACAATCACGGGTTCTAATCTTATGAAGTATATTCATTTATTTTTGCCTTCGCGATTTGAACATACGCGACGTTAGGTTCAAAATGATTAAAGAATTGGCTTTTTAGATTCTGCTTTATTTTGTTATTTAAGAAAATAACCGTTTTCGTCCTTTTATTTTTTCCACAGTATTTAATAACTCATTGTAGGCCGTTCCCAATGTAAATGTGATGAATGTAAAACTGGTGTGTACTTCTGGTTCACTATCATATTTATACAATATATATATATATATATATATTGTATATATTTAAAAGAGTGTAGCCATCAACAATTGTGTGTTTTTCAGCCTCTTATCATATTTTTATTTTAAAATATTTTTATAACGCGTTTAAAGCTTTGTTTTGCTATCTTCAGATATTTCCGTAAAAAGTTTTTTTTTAAATGAGAGTTTGAAATGTTATTTTTACATCTGCTGATACTAAATGTGTTTTTCAGAGTGATGAGGCCTCAGACATTCTGGCTCCAACAGTAAGGTTAGTAGTGCCCAGTCAACGTTGAGTACAAATAGGGGCTTTTGGTTCAATTGAAGGTTTTTATGGTTTTTTATGGATTTTTTTCCTATGTATAGTACACACTCACACACAATTACACACGCATACATATACATACATGTACACATACATATACATACTTATATGCACGCACGCAGGCATACATACATATACGCACGCATATACACAAAAATATATGTAGGAGCAGACATATGTACGCACTCACCTACACACTCTCACACGTACTCACACACACATCCACCCACTTATATATCACACATCACACCCATATTGGTTATTTTATTTATATTTTTCATTTTTTTTCCCAATCAAAACACGCATGCATACATGTACTTAATCATTCAAACATAAGTACACGCACACACACATAAGTAAAATGGAGAATAGGCATATGATATATACACGCACACGCACACGCACGCATAATCACACACATACATATACATGCACATACAAATATATATATATATATATACATACATGTATGTACATACACGCTCACAAATATGTATGCAGGCACACACACATACATACACACATGCATATATATGAATACATATGCAGGGGCTAACACATACACATACATCCATATACACACATACAAGAATGCATTTACCCACCCATACATAAGCAAACATATATATATATATATACATAAATATATATATATATATATATATATATATATATATATATATATACATACACACACATATACAGGTGCGCGTATATCCATCCAGTCCACCCATACATATATGGACACACGCATCTTCAATCACACACACACATACACATTCATACACCCATACCTTAGATATATATCGGTTGAAGTTTTCTTTCTTTCCTAATCCAAGCACATATGTATACATGCATTCAGTCACCCAAATATAAGTGCACATACACATACAAACACGATGGAGGACAGATAACAGATGATATATATACACATGCACGCATACATACTCACCCAAACACGCGCGCACACACACACACATTTCTGGCGTTTACATAAACAGTGTACCTGAGTAGAGATAAGAAGTAGTATAATATATATATATATATATATATATATATATATATATATATATATATATATATATATATACTCCTATGAATTCGTTTTTCTTTTGTGTGCATTGATATTCATATTAAAAACCCTCTTTTCTATTTATTTAAAAAGAAAATACAATTTTCTTATATATGGGCCATTCATCAGCAAAAGATCTAGCTAATTTGCATATTCTTTTAAACATTCATTTTAATTAATTCCTTATTATTTTTTTTTCGTTTTCTTATGGGATGATCATCTTTAGTTAACTATTATGTGTAATTATATTCATGTAGATATTCTACATAATTTATACTTGCATAATATTTTCGTAAAAAGTTTACAGGGCACACAATATTGTTTCCATATATATTTATGTATACGTATATATTGTTGTTTAATCTATCTATCTATCTATCTATCTATCTATCTATCTATCTATCTATCTATCTATCTATCTGTGTGTGTCTGTGTGCGTACATTTCCCTACGGAATAACTCAATTTTAAGCATACAGACTCGAAACTTGATATACAGGGTACTGAGATTTGGGAAAATCGGTGTGATCGGTTTTCGACCAGAAATTTGGTGATTAAGGCGTCAAAGTTCAAAGATTTGACCTTTGAGAACTCCTCCGACAATTTTAGGTCTAAACACTTGAAATTTTATATATAGGTTCCTTGGACATGGATCTAACTTAATAACTTGATTTGAGCTCAAAACAATACATTTAAAGGGTCATAATAGTGATCAAATTAAAAAAAAAATTGACCGATTTTCTTTTTTTTTTTTGCTCAACATACACCTCCAAATACGCCGGGCACCCATGCTAGTATATCTATAAAAGTGAACGTGTCTGCGTGTGTGTCTGTGTGTGTGTCTGTGTGTGTGTCTGTGTACATTTTCGTATGTAATAACTTTGTCAATTTTAAGTCTACAGACTCGGATTTGAGATACAGGGTACTGAGATTTGGGAAAATCTGTGTAATTCGTTTTCGACCAGAAATTTGGCGATTAAGGGGTCAAAGTTCAACGATTTGATCTTTGAGAAGTCTACCAAACTCCTCCGACAACTTTTGGTCTAAACACTTGAAATTTCATATATAGGTTCTTTGGACATGGATCTAACTTAATAACTTGATTTGAGCCCCAAAGAATAAATGTTAAGGAGTCATAATAAGGGTCAAAGTTTAAAAAAAATTCACCTCTGCGATTTCTACCAAATTACTCAGGCAGTTTCTGGTCTAAATATTTGAAATTTTACATAAAGGGTATTCAGAGATAGGGCAAGCTTTTTTAATGGGTTTGGATCGAAAATGTTTAGTTACCAATATATAAATATATGTATGTATGTTTGCATGTGTGCCTACAACTTTCGACAGGGGCGACGCATTTTTACAAGATGAGTATCGTTTTGAAGTTCGACCTTTCAGACGACAAATATCGAAAAATTGGCTAAAAAATTAATATCTTCACCTTCAACTGGGAACTTTTCTACAAGGGTTCGCTTTTTTCACCGATATTTTTGAAAGTCATCTTCTCCTTTCTATAGTTCAGCCTTAATTAAATCCTACGTCACTTCCGGTTTGGCGGTGGTCGTAACGACAAAGACGTCAGGGTTTTTCCCCGTTCTTTTTGATCTTCGCGATACGGTTCGAGCCTGCCTTCCTACTACCATTTTTTTTTTTTTTGCTCAACACGCACATCCAAACACACGGGTAACGCCGGGCTGAAATGCATATCTATATATCTATAAAAGTTAACGTGTGTGTGTGTGTCTGTCTGTCTGTGTGTCTGTGTACATTTCCCTACGTAATAACTTTGTCAATTTTTAGTCTACAGACTCGAAATTTGATATAAAGCGTACTGAGATTTGGGAAAATCTTTGTGATCGGTTATTGGCCAGAAAATTGGCTGTTAAGGGGTCAAAGTTCAACGATTTGACTTTTGAGAAGTCTACCAAACTCCTCCGACAATTTTGGGTCTAGACACTTGAAATTTTAGATATAGATTCCTTGGACATGGATCTAACTTAATTACTTGACTTGAGCAGAAAACAATAAATTTTAAGAGGTCATAATAGGGATGAAATTTAAAAAACATTGATCGATATTTTTTTTGCTCAACATACACCTGCAAACACCCGGGCAACGCCGGGCACCCATAGTAGTATATCTATAAAAGTGAACGTGTCTGTGTGTCTGTGTGTCTGTGTGTGTGTACATTTCCCTACACAATAACTCTGTCAATTTTAAGTCTACAGACTCGAAATTTGATATACAGGGTACTGAGATTTGGAAAAATCTTAGTGATCAGTTTTCGCCCAGTAATTTGGCTGTAAAGTGATGAAAGTTCAACGATTTGACCTTTAAGAACTCTACCAAAGTCATCCGATAATTTTGGGTCTAAACACTTGAAATTCTAGATACAGGTTCCTTGGCCAAGGATCTAACTGAATAACTTGACTTGATCCCAAAGCAATGAATGTTAAGGGGTCATAACAGAGGTCAAAGTTAAAAAATTTGACAGCTTTTTTTTTGCTCAACATACACCTCCAAACACCCGGGCAACGCCGGGCTGAAATGTTAGTATACACACACTAACATTTCAGCACCCCCGCACACACACACACACACACACACACACACACACACACACACACACACACACACACACATATATATATATATAGTAATTTATAAAATATATATGGCGATTAAGCTACACTGAATATTCCGCGTTTCATCCACTCTAGGACTCTTCAGGCTTATGCGCGAATTCTGTGGTTATTTATCGTTTTTATATGTCCTATATATATATGTAGAGAGAGAGAGAGAGAGAGAGAGAGAGAGAGAGAGAGAGAGAGAGAGAGAGAGAGAAGTATTGATGAATAGCACAGACTGTTCTTGCTTAATGAGCGTATGAGCGTTTTTTGTAATTTTTCAATTTTTCGAATTGCTCTTCTTATTTCTCGGTTGAATCTGTGCAAGAAAGTTTCATCGTCATCTTGGTCCATCTGTGTTTTCTTTTAATTGTTTTTACAATTTAAACAGTCTTCTTCAAGCTGTTTTGATTATTGTTCGTTTAAAATCTGGATACTTTTATATGCTTCAGTTAAAATTATATTTAAATTTCTTCAACAAGTGAAACGTCTCGTCTGTAAAAAATATGCATTGTTTTACGTGTTAAGAACATAATAAATGTGAAGGTGTGATTAAAAAGTGTATGTAATTTACAGTTGTTTAAAATTTATTTTCTTATAATAATTTTTAACTTTACATTACAACATATATATGTAAATGTAACCACATCTATCTATCTATATATATATTCATATATATATATATATATATATATATATATATATATATATATATATATATATATGCACACACACACACACACACACATATATATATATGTGTGTGTGTATACTGGATGGTTACATGAACTTCAAAATGTTACTACTATTTTCAAAATGTACATTGTTTATATTTGGGTTGTTTGGGTCTTATATATATTATATATATTAGTATATAGTGCTTGCAGTATTTTTAATCTTTTAACGTTTGAATCCATATGAATGATTCTTGTGTTTTCAACTAAAATTTTTCTAAACTGGGAACGTAGGCACCGCTTGTGACTTTCATAGTCCCATGGAACTTTCTCCTTTGGAGGAAGCCGGTAAACCCATATAGAGTTAGTGACGTTCAATTTATATTTCATGCATATAAGTATCAATTTGAAGAAGAGATTAGATACTCATAGGGAATGAAATGAT
Source organism: Euprymna scolopes (assembly GCF_053919585.1). Lineage (NCBI taxonomy): Eukaryota > Metazoa > Mollusca > Cephalopoda > Sepiida > Sepiolidae > Euprymna > Euprymna scolopes. The sequence continues at coordinate 1,950,026 of NC_136490.1, forward strand.
TTTGAGTCTATAAATTCATATTTGTATTTGAATTTATATTAAAAGCTGTTCAACTATATTCAATAACATATACCCAATTCTTAAGAAAATTGATTAATTCAAATTAACAGTTTTTAAAAAATTATTTCCGTTCAACAATTTAATTATTTACATATTATAATGCTGGTTTAAATCTATTGTACTCGAAAATATTTTTATGTTTGCAAGATATTATTATGTCTGCCTTCTTATTAATTAAATTGTTTTTATATGCATAAATCGATACTGATTCTATAAAGCAAAAGGCAACATATTCTCGATTTACTGGGATAATATTTACTGACCTTAATATATATATATATATATATATATATATATATATATGTATGTATATATATATTGTGTTTTAAAAAATTTAGTTATGCACGTGAATGCATCCTTACTTTCATTAATAATAGTTTTTATTATAAAAGACACGTCTTTGTTATATCCTGATTTAAATATATCAACAATGACGCCTATATATAATTATGATTTATTTATTTGATAATACCGCATTGATATACTATCCAATGATTTATACACATTGTACCAAGATGACAGTTTGAAATGTTTCAACACTTATTTTCTTTTGATTATTTAAGTTTTTATTACTAGTTCTGTATATATTTAATTTCAATTCGTTTTCGAGGTTTTCATCATCAAACAACTTAATTGTATTTTCATTAATGATTTTAATAAAAGCGTCTATTGATATTATTCGAAATAATTCTGTATATTTCTCCAGGAATATTTATATTAATATGTAAAATATGCGGTGAATAAAACCATATTATTTTCTACGTTTCTTTATATTTTTCTTTTAAAATAAAATTATTGCTATTATTTTTTATTCCTAGATCCTTTATTTTTCCCTCACAAAAAAATTACTCGTATTAGTATTAGTTTGTTATATTATTGGAATATTCATGAATTGTCTATTGTGTATAATGTTACAATATAGGTTATTATTGTTTATCATATTTTACACTTGATTAGTACAATCCTATATGAGATAACATTTATATTATCCATGTTATGCATATCATTATCTTGAGTAGTACCTGTCTATTTTAATTTGGCTTGGAATACTGTTGCCATATCTGGGCAGGAGCTGCTAAAAACAGCCTATCCTGCCTTGACAGAGTACAAAATAGACTTCGTGGCTTAGTGGGAGATGCCCTTTTCTCTACCCTGCAACCTCTCTCCCACAGAAGAGACGTTGCGAGCCTGTCCTTGTTTTATCGTTATTTCCATGGCAGATGCTCGTCTGAACTCCAATCTCTGGTCCCCCCTCGCCAATCTTTCACGAAAAACACCCGTCTAGCTGAATCCACTGAGAAAAATTTCCCCCACTCTATATCTGTGCCTAAATCAAAACGCAGATTCCATGAACAAAGCTTCTTTCTTAGAACTGCACGCCTGTGGAACTCTGTTCCGTCTGCCTGCTTCCCTCCGGACTACAACTTGGATGTCTTCAAGTCCAATGTTAACAAATTCCTAATGAACCGCCCCCTTAAGTAAACATTTCAGCAAATCTCCTCACTAACGTAATGTACTTGCAATAACCCTTATCCCTGAGTGGCTTCCGGGCCTTGATAAGTGGTGATCACTGTAAAAAAAAAAAAAAAAGTCAAATCAGTTTGCGTAGGATAAATATAAAAAAGTTAGAAATAATTATGCTGATAATATTTCATTTTTGAACAGTTTATCTGAATAAAAATATTCGTTTCTTCAATAAATGTGAATTTAGACAAAGAGAAATATTTTTTAATCAAATTTGCTTATTTTTAGTGAAGTAAATACCAACGTGATTATAGAAAGACTCTAGAAAGTTAGTAGCGCAGCATAGCTTCGAAATTATGCAAGTCCGTCTATACTCTTCAGCATATTTTAAGAAAGAATACTACATAAAGAAACAGTCAACACCAAATGACGAATTTGCAGATATTGAACAAGAACTCTTTAATATAGTGGAAAGAGTAGACAAGGTCTCGACATTCCATGGCATGAATATCAGCGTAGAAAATACCAACAACACCATATGCATCAGCAAGAACATCGAGGACAGATTTTAAAGACTTGAAGTTTAAAGAATCTCAGGGTGGTTGCAACGGATGACAGGCCCAAGCTTCAGATGACAGGCCCAAGCTTCAGATGACAGGCCCAAGCTTCAGATGACAGGCCCAAGCTTCAAATCAATGCAAGAATAGTGTAGAAAATAGCAAAACTTTGCAAACTATGGCCCATATGAAATGATAAAAACACTCAGTTAAAAAAATCAAATTCATATTTTAGTTCGCGGATGATTCGTGGGTATTAATTGCGGACCTAAAGAAAAGGGCCACGGAAATACGACGTCTTATGAACATCATATAACTATACCATAAATGTAGATATAAATATTTATGAATATACAGATCACAATGATAAGATGCTTTCAAAAGATCCGCATTTAACACAAATACCACATTTTAAATGAAGAAGTGCAGAACAGACGCTGGCAATAATCACACAAAAATCTATGAAGAAGAAGAAAATGAAGAAGTACGCCATAATACACGATCATCAGTTTTGACAAAGACAATTCTGCAAGGAACTCTAGCCGGGGGTAGAAAAGAAGAAAGGATAGACACAGAAATAGAGGAGAGGAGGACAATATCTGAGGGTGGATAAGACTGACAATGAGTAACCCAGAAAGATAAGAAATTTAAAATGGTTGCTAAATTATAGGACAGATAATGAAATTATGAATAAATGAAAAAAGGGTCCAGTTTAAAATATACCTAACCGGTTTATTTACGTATTATGAAAAAGTAATTTAAGAAAACAAAATGATATTCGGGTTACAATAACAAAGTATGAGAATAAACAAATAAAAACGAGTTGTCCGAATGAAATAATATTCATCATGAATTAACACAAAATAAATTTTATGTTAATTCATGATGCGAAGATGTATGGTAAATATTGGAGTTAGAAGAAAAAATGATAATAAAACAAAGTTAAAGTTCGTTATTTTATAAGTTTTTTAGATCCCCAGCTTGCATCAATTGTGATGGATGGCTCTCGTCTGGGTGAGGCCCCGTGTTTTGACAAGCTTCTGGGTTTGACCTTTACTCCTGATCTGAAATGGAACACGTACATCAAGTCTGTTGCCAAGGTCGCTGGAAAGATGGTGGGATCCTTCTACCGCTCCAGAAGATATCTCACTACTGATGCAATTCTCTATCTATATAAAAGCCAAGTACGGCCAAGGATGGAATACTGTTGCCATATCTGGGCAGGAACTGCCAAAAACAGCATATCATGCCTTGACAGAGTACAAAATAGACTTCGTGGTTTAGTGGGGGATGCCCTTTTCTCTACCCTGCAACCCCTCTCCCACAGAAGAGACGTTGCGAGCCTATCCTTGTTTTATCGTTATTTTCATGGCAGGTGCTCGTCTGAACTCCAATCCCTGGTCCCCCCTCGCCAATCTTTCACGAAAAACACCCGTCTAGCTGAATCCACTGTGAAAAATTTCCCCCACTCTATATCTGTGCCTAAATCAAAACGCGGATTCCATGAACAAAGCTTCTTTCTTAGAACTGCACGCCTGTGGAACTCTGTTCCGTCTGCCTGCTTCCCTCTTGACTACAACTTGGATGTCTTCAAGTCTAATGTTAACAAATTCCTAATGAACCGCCCCCCTAATTAAACACTTCATCAAATCTCCACACTAACGTAATGTACTTGCAATAACCCTTATCCCTGAGTGGCTTCCGGGCCTTGATAAGTGGTGATCACTGTGTAAAAAAAAAAGAAGTTTTTTAGATTAAATAGTACAACAGAGAATAGTTTAGAAAGAGTTATTTAAACGAGGGTTTCTCGATGAAACATGCCGAAAATCTCCGACAGAAACAGATAATAATTTTACAATGATTGGTTTACATTAGTAATTAAAAAATTTAAAAAAGTTTGTAGGTTGTTTATGAGTTCTGAAAGAACAAGAATTGTATATGGAAAGGAGTTGAAAGTCTTCGCAAGAATGAATCATCGGATGTTTTGTATGTGAAACTTGGACTGTGTATGTCAGACATGCCAAGAAACTGAACCATTTCCATATGACCTGCGTAGATTGTTGAAAATAAAGTGGCACGATAAGATACTGGACGCAGAGGTTTTAGTCCGGTCAAACCCTAACCCGTCAGTACGCACCATCTGACAGCAGTGCCAGATTCGTTGAGCAACTCATATGTCGCATACCTGATTCAAGGCTCCCAAAGCAGCTCCTTTATTGTGAACTTTCCAAAAGGAAAATACACACAGGAGGACAGCGGAAACGGTTCAAGGACAATCTGAAGGTCTCCTTCAAAGTTCAGTTTGTATTCTAACTCATGGGAAAAACTAACCGAAGACAGATGTTTCTGGTGTGCCGCAACTCACATGGGGCTACACGTACATGAAGCACGCAATGAAGAACATAATAGAACACGTGACACGAATAAAGACAACACTTCTGATACAGAATTACCCCAAAAGTTTCCAACATGCGCGAAATATTTCAGAGCTGGAATCGAACCTACAGAACAATTGCATGATAACCGTCAGCTTCGCAAACAATGGACGAACATCATTATAAGGTCTCAAAAGCCATTATCCATCGCAATCCATTATAATATAGAGGATATAACACGGATTCAAAATATTAGGAAAAAAGATCAAATTTAAGTGTATATGTCAATTCATTATGGATTCATTATGGCTTAAAACTTAGCATTATTGTATACATACTGGTTTAAAGTTAGGCGAATAATAAAAAAAGAAAAAGAAACAATAGATTATATATAACAATAATAATGTCAGCGAAGATGATTGTACTATTTGAATATAATAAACTTGTAATATATGTAATTTTACATTTGTTTTACATTTATTCTCTCTCTCTCTCTATATATATATATATATATATATATATATCATGTGTATATATATATATATATATATATATATATATATATTGCAAGAATGAGATATAGGTAAATATTTTCGCTTGTTTTCTTTTCCTTATAGGGGAAATTGTTTCCATAATGTTTCATTGTTAAAGTGTTTTTAATCAATGAGTCTAACGAAAGGCTGTTTTGTTGAATATTTTAAAACGACATAATATTTGAATTTGTCCGAATAATCTTGAAACAATTGTAACTAACGATGAAATACACTATTTGTTGCTATCAATCTCTTTCTTGGTGATGATATATATATATATATATATATATATATATATATATATGTGTGTGTGTGTGTGTGTTGTGTGTTGTGTGTGTTGTCTGTTGTGTGTATGTATGTATGTATGTATGTGTGTGCGTGCGAGTATAGATAGTAACTTCCTACACATTCTAATCCGTGCAGATTCCCGAGTTCGATAGAAAGATACACCTGACGAAGGTCACAGGTTGCATCAACCAAAACGTTGTTAAAACAACACTCAATACGAGAACATTAGTCTAAACAACATGAATAATATGAATCATACACATTCTGTAAGATATTTATGCCTTTTAAACAAACCTTTAAAACACACGTGCAGGCATGTCCAAAAATGCATATGTATAATCGCATACATGTATTCAAAAATATTTATCATGTAAAAATATATATCATGTAAAAATATTTATCATGTAAAAATATATATCATGTAAAAATATTTATCATGTAAAAATATTTATCATGTAAAAATATATATCATGTAAAAATATTTATCATGTAAAAATATATATCATATATGTGTATGAAAATATTTATCAATATAAACATTGCTTTATTAATCTATACATTCACAAACGTGATATATATACATATATATACACACACACACACACACACACACACACACACACACACACACACACACATATATATATATATATACGTGTGTGTGTGTTTCCTATATTCATATATACCATTATACAAAAGAAACTTGGTCAGGTGACTTATTCAATACGTGTCGAGCCAACAATGAATTTGTGACAAAAGACATTCTGGAAAAGCTTTTATTGTTGAAAACAGCACAACATGCCGACATCCTCCGTACCGGACGCCATTGCTTTTCAAATACAAGCCATTCTTTTTTCTCTGGCATTTTCCTCTCTTTTTTTTCTGTTTATTTTTCAATAAGAAACTTTTCTTAATTAACGAACTGTATAGGGTTTCCAATCGTGGCGATGGTTTCGCCCAACTTTAACGTTGCCACACGCATCCACACAAAACATACAGCACCACGACCACACACACACACACACACACACACACACACACACACACACACACACACATATATATATATATTCATACGAGCATTTTGTCCCTCTAACCTCGACAGATTTGGCGTCGTCTCCGAAGAAGAGATTTTACTTCCTAAAAATGCGTAGCACATACAAACATACAAACTCATCAGAAATAATCTCTCTCTCTCTCTCTCTCTCTCTCTCTCTCTCTCTCTATATATATATATATATATATATATAAATATACATATGTACATATATATATAAATATATATATGTACATATATATATATAATAGTTTTCTAGATGAAAATCCAATAAAACCAGTGTGATTTTTAAAGAGTATATAATGGAGGACAGAGCTGGTATATAGTTTGTTTATTATACACGCATTATTGGTTACATATGTGCATACATGTTTCAGTTGCATCCCAATTAAAAAAGACCACTTCATCAGACCAAATAAAGGGGCTGTATTGTAACGGAAGTTTTTTTTTCTTAAACGAATGTAATCTTGAGTCTCGTTTTGATATCGCCCCTTTTTGGTCTGATAAAGTGGTCTCTTTGATGAGATTCCAGTGAAACATGTTTGCACATTTGTAACCAACAATGTTATATATATATATATATATATATATATATATATATATATATATATATATATATATATATAACTATTTCATTTATTCACATAAATTTACTATACGAAAGTATAGATTTATGCGTAAACTTTAAGTATTTACTTCAAAAGTGCTCAATACGTAGGTAGAGCTAGTTAGTAATTTATAAAATATATATGGCGATTAAGCTACACTGAATATTCTGCGTTTCATCCAACTATAGGATTCGTCAGGCTTATGCGCATAAGCCTGACGAATCCTATAGTTGGATGAAACGCAGAATATTCAGTGTAGCTTAATCGCCATATATATTTTATAAATTACTATATATATATATATAAAATAAAAATTACAGTTAAATTTACAAAAATGATCCAAGATGGTAAAATTAAAGTATATTATAAATTTTAAAGAATTAATATTTATAAAATTATCTCAGGCACACACACACACACACACACACACACACACACACACACACACACACACACACACACACACATATATATATTCAGAATGGTTTACAAGTCATTAGATGTCACATAAGTCGCGTTACAAATTTCAAAATAAAATATCTTTTTTGTAAAAGAGTGCATTTTATTAATTGATTTTTATTACCTCGTGTTGTTGTCATAGGAAAAGAGTCATAAAGAAAGACGCGAACAGAATATCATGTAAAAACAGAATATCATGTAAAAACAGAATATCATGTAAAAACAGAATATCATGTAAAAACAGAATATCATGTAAAAACAGAATATATTGTACAAACAGAATATATTGTACAAACAGAATATATTGTACAAACAGAATATATTGTACAAACAGAATATATTGTACAAACAGAATATCATGTAAAAACAGAATATATTGTACAAACAGAATATATTGTAACTTAGACACTTTGTAGTCTTGTAAGTCTCCATAAAACCCCATCTTAGTCTTTACTCCTTAAGGAGTACTAGTATCATTTTCATATTTGCGATTTTTTGGTATGATACCCTTCTCCCTACATAGTAGAACGTTATCACATAGAAATATTGTCCTGTATTTGCTTGTTTTATAATTTTTGTTTTGCAGCACTAATAAATTCTTCCTTTTTGGAAATTTAATTCTCGTGTGATTGTTAAGTACCAACGTATTTGCTTTTCAATGTGTTGAATTAAATAATACAAGACAACAAATTGTTTTTTGTAGTTTTTTTTAAACGTAGCGATTATAGGCTGATCCTTTTTTGTTGTGGATTGAGATGATTTCTGTTATTGAATGAACTTGACCTTTAAACGCAGAGACCATGAAGTGACTCATTATAAAAACATTAAGATCCAACATTTTTTTTATAAAGTCCACTATTTAAAATCAGGTGCATATCTGCCAACAGTTCTACTGTTATGTACGTTCTGGGTGTGCCGTGTGGGCCAACACAACCACCGCGGGTTTCATTTGATTTCTTTTTAACATAGATTGTAGGGAGTGACCATTGAGTGAATTAAACTTTTGATAATGTTTTTCTACGCTCCCAATTTTTTATTGTCACCCCAAACAAGGCACAGAGCCATTTAGTCGTCAGGGGCTATTATTTGGGACCAGATTTGCTGGTATACTATTTAGGGAGTTGGGCAACGAGATGTCTGTTTAGATTACGCTTGAACTTCTGCATGTCAGTACAGTCAGAGAAGCAGGGTATCGGAAGAGAATTCCAAAGTGCTGCAGTTCTAGGAAAAAAAGCTATTGGAGTAGAAGGCTTTACGGCATCTAGGGCTCTCTATCGTATAGGAGTGTGTTTTTGCTGCTTGTCCGGTTTGTCGAGCGTATTTTCCTCTTACTGGTTAGAATTTATTTTCTCCAATGAGGCGAACGTACCATTACTTTTTTTTCTTGAATACTGGTTACGTATTCATTTTGAGTTCGAGTCTGGCTGATATTTTGTGCATTTTCCAGACCGGCTGAGAAAACAAGGAAACTATTTTAATTTTAACTTGGGATTCTCCTTCACTGTCGTGAGAGTTTCCACTTTTTGACAAAAAAACGTATTTATTCACTGAATCCCGCAAAATTGACTTGTTCTTCCAATCTGCCCCCAAAAGATTCGTTATTATTTTTAACGCGGACATTTTTAATTTCTTCATCGTAACATTAGTTATTAATTCACTTTCAAAATTTATTTTCAACCTAGTCACTCTTCTGTTTTGCCAGATTTAAGGATGGTAGGGTTATTTGATCTTTTCCATGTATGAAAATTAATAATTGTTAAATCTGACTCCGAATCTAACCGATTGTTTGTTTTAATTTTCTCTTTATTTCTACAAAAAGGGTTGATGTCTAATTCTGTCACAAATCAGAAAAGTTTTGTGCGGTATAAGCAGTTTTTACCCATTTCAGGTCACCGCACCGATAACTTGAACTTAGTGGTCCCTTTTATTTTCAGAGAATTGTCTTTTCTGTGTACAGGGGGGAATAATGTTCTTTTTTTTATTTCGTCTTGAAAATAGGTTTTGACTTTTTATATATCTATTTTACGCATGCAACGCCGGATTATCTGAATCCTTTTAAGACTAATCACTGGTTTGCAGTCTTCCGACAAAATTTGTAGTGTCAGGTTTGATTCACGTTCTAATTTAGTAAAAATTCTGCGTCGAATTTCAGTTATTTGCCGATAACAATCATTGTACAAATATCAAGCATTTGAAATCGTCAGCATTCAAACACACCTCGTTATCTTTCTTGGTTAAATTGATATAGTTGGTTCTTGTAGCCTTATCTGATACCGCTCTCATTAGGGACTGAAATTATCTGCTTAAATATAATTTCCGTAGCCATACCCAAGTAATTTCACGAGTCTTATCTTTTGTTGTTTTTATGAATCGTCCGTGTAGCTGTTTCTTTTCCCAATTTCTTTTCTCGTCTTATCTCTTGCCTCTCTGTTCTCTGTCTTCTTCATTTCTGCAGTGTCTTTTGTTGCGCTAATTATCTCTTTGGTGTTTTGTAGTATGTATTTTTCTAGCTCTCCTCTCTATTATTCACACAGTCTTCTATACAAATCAATCATATTCCCATGCCTTTCTTTTTCACGTAAAGTCGGTCAAAATCATCATAGTCATGGGTTCCTTGTCTTTTTGTCAAGATACCCCAGTTCTTCTTTGGTATACCCTATAAACGGTCTAGAGTATGTTACTAGTGGAATTACCCCTGTGTCTATACCTTTTATTAGGTTCCGATAATATAATTTAGTTTCAGGTAGTTTTCTCGTTCTGAGATATTCTTTTCCGATTTTCTTTTTTTTTTATTTCTGTTGATTTGATGGTGCCGGCTCCCAGAACTCGGAAATATTTGTTGGTGTCACGTTCGCCTAGTGTCCTCATCTCCTCTTGGTTGGGTAGTTCTATATTTTCCGTTGCTTCCAGCTTTCTCCTTCTTATAATTAACTATGAATATTTTTCCATGCCAAATTCTATTCGGATATTCCATTCAAAGATTCCGATTGTATTTATTAGCGTCTCTAGTTTCTTTTTTTTTGCGAAAATGTTTAGGTCATCCATATACATTAAGGGGTTCATTCTTTCATGTGTATTAGTTATTTTTATTAGCTTTTCCTTAGTATATTTGTTAAGGGCAGCATAGCTATGATGAAACATAATGGTGATAGCAGTAGTGGAAGATACCTCTTTGTATTTTTATCTCATTTCTGTATGTTCTCATTGTTTTTTCAATCGGTGTATTTTGTACTCAAGCATTCTTTAACCCATGTTTGATGGATCCTCTTGTAGGCCTTCCTGTAGTCGATCGTCGTTCTGTCCATATTCTTTTTTCTACTTTTTTAATATTTTAGTTAATGTGGTGTAAATCATGTGTCACTCTTTTTACTTTTTTCTGTTCTTCAGAAAGGAATCCAAAATTACTAATGTGTTCTGTTAGTTGTGCTGTTAAAATTTGACAAATTGTTTGTAAACAAGTTATAGGACTGTACCTGCTGGAGACGGTTCCCTTTTCTGTGTTTTTGTATCAAATGATTCCACCAACTTTAAAAGAAAATAATTGAATGCAAAGATGGCGTAACTAAAAGAAAACACAATTGTTACTTCTCTTCCTATTTTTCCGATTTTTTAATCATGTCCATATTCTTTTATTTTCTTTTAGAGTTGATGACTACTACATTTCTGATGATGATGATGATCATCATCATCATCATCATGACAGGCTCCTTGCCCGGACCAATGTGACTCTTTCTTTCCAGAGTTTCCTGTCTTCCATCAGCTGCCTCAGATCTTCAGGTTCACAGTTGGCGTCGTGTGCTATTTACTGGATGTACGTGGATTTATGTCGTCCTTTGCTTGCGCGTCCGTGTCGTGGAGTCCATAGCAATACATCACTCACCAATTCATGCTTGCTCCTCAGACAATGACCGGCAAATCATAGGCGTCTTTCTCTGATGGTATTAGATATGACAGGTAGATTGTCATAAAGTTGCTGCTTCGTGGGATGATTTTGCCAAGATATATTTAATACTCTTCGTAGCATACGGGTATATGTGCCGTCTAGTTTTCTCTTAAATCTTTTGGTGAGTGTCCAGGTTGTAGCACCGTAAACAAGGACAGACTCTACCACTGCCCTGAAGAACTGCCTTTTCAGTTTTTTAGTTAGTCCCGAAGTCCATACTGAATGCAGCCCATCCAATGCGGTCCATGCTTTTGAGATGCGAATTCCGATATCTCTCTCTGTGGAAACTATGTTGCTGCCCAGATACGTAAACTCAGCGACTTCTTTCAGTGTTGATCCAACCAAAGCCCTGATCTCTCCTTTCATATTGAAAGTCATAAACTTTGTCTTATCCGCATTTATGTGGAGACCAATGTCATTTGCAGACTTTTCTAGTTTACATAACAGTGTTTGCGCATCAGCAGTTTTGTTCGAGAACAAAGCAATATCGTCTGCGTAATCTGCATCAGTCATGTGTGCTGATTGATGACGTCTGTTTCTGGATTCATTTAGGGTGATTCATTCAACAGAGCTGCGAAGACAGAATACAAAATTAAGGAAGCAGGCACTTCAAGAGCTTAGTATGATGTACCTATCTGAACAGCAGAAGTATGTTCAAGAACAAATGGATCGAATCCAGAATGCAGCAGATAACAAACAATCCTATCTGGCTTGGCAAGTAGTAAATGAGATATCTGGGCGCAAACGACCTGCCAAAGCTAAGTTAAAGGCAAACACTCCGGAAAATGCATGTTCGAAATGGAAATCACATTTTGAAAAGCTACTCGGAAACAAACCAGAAGTGACAGACCAACCAATTCAGCCGATTGTTGTACAGGAACTCAATATTGAGAAGGGTGATTTTACAATGGAGGAACTTCTAAATGTACTAAAGAAGACCAAGAATCGTAAAGCTGCAGGCTTAGATAACATACCTCCTGAAGTATGGAAGACATGTGACTTCAATAAAATTCTTCTTAATTCATGCAATTCTGTATATAAAAAAAGTTATTCATATATGGAGGGAAGGATGCATACTTCCCTTCGACAAGAAGGGTGACCTAAGCATACCAAGCAACTACAGAGGAATAACACTCACTCCAATTGCAGCAAAAATCTACAATGCCATGCTTCTCAACCGTATCCAACCAAAGATCGAAAAAGTGCTCAGGAAGAACCAAAATGGATTTAGAAAGAATCGCTCTACTACTAGTCAAATACTTGCTGTCAGGAGACTGATCGAAAGAGTCAAAGCCAAAGACATTGAGGCAGTCATGATCTTTGTAGATTTCTCCAAAGCATTCGATTCCGTACATAGAGGAAAAATGACCAGCATATTAAAAGCATATGGCATTCCCAATCGAAGTCATTAATGCTATCATAATGCTATATGAGCACACTCGAGCAATGGTAAGGTCGCCAGATGGAGACACTTAATTTTTCGACATCCGCACCGGGTTTCTGATGAGTAAGGGCAGAATAAATAACTAAATAAATAAAAAAATAAAAAAATGGCAATATAATTACATCAAATATTTTGTGTTACGAATTGGCAAGAATTGAACATTCTAACATGTTGAAATAAATAAATGATATACTGGACAGCATCTTGAAATTTGGAATATAGAATTTTGTCATTTATATATATATATATATATATATATATATATATATATATATATATATATATTAAATTGATGTGTGTATTAGTAATAGTAAATATATTTTAGATTTAAGGAAGAAAACAGTGAGTAAAGTGTTTTCTTTATGATTTTCATCATTTATTCAATATATATATATGCTCTGTGAAAATATTTTTTGGCGATTCAATATATACATATATATGCGAATATATATATATATATATATATATATATATATATATATATATATATATAATATCTTGATTCGCTAGTTTTCTCCGCCTACCGTTCATTTGCTTCTCACCCGAAGATGATTCGACGACGTAACGCACATAGGGGTATATATCGCTCTTGTGTTTTTATTTTCAAACAGAAAAGATAAGAAAATCCAACAAATAAAAAGGTAAAAGTAAACAGAGGCTCTCTGTTGCATTAATATTGTTTAAAATAAAAATAATAATCTCTGTTGCATTAATATTGTTTAAAATACAAATAATAATCTCTGTTGCATTAATATTGTTTAAAATAAAAATAATAATCTCTGTTGCATTAATATTGTTTAAAATAAAAAATAATAATCTCTGTTGCATTAATATTGTTTAAAATAAAAATAATAATCTCTGTTGCATTAATATTGTTTAAAATAAAAATAATAATCTCGGTTGCATTAATATTGTTTGCTTAAAATAAAATAATAATCTCTGTTGCATTAATATTGTTTAAAATAAAAATAATAATCTCTGTTGCATTAATATTGTTTAAAATACAAATAATAATCTCTGTTGCATTAATATTGTTTAAAATACAAATAATAATCTCTGTTGCATTAATATTGTTTAAAATACAAATAATAATCTCTGTTGCATTAATATTGTTTAAAATACAAATAATAATCTCTGTTGCATTAATATTGTTTAAAATACAAATAATAATCTCTGTTTCATTAATATTGTTTAAAATACAAATAATAATCTCTGTTGCATTAATATTGTTTAAAATAAAAATAATAATCTCTGTTGCATTAATATTGTTTAAAATACAAATAATAATCTCTGTTGCATTAATATTGTTTAAAATACAAATAATAATCTCTGTTGCATTAATATTGTTTGCTTAAAATAAAAATGCTACATAAATACACACACACATATACATTTAATAAAGATGCGTGTACATATCTATATATATATATATGTAAAAACATAAAGTTTCCAAACTTTTTCGTATCGACACGTTTATTAATGAAACTAGTTCCATTCGAAGTAATCTCTTCCGGCTGCAATGCACTTGCTTTACCGTTCTAACATCTTCTGAAAGGCCCCATTAAAGTGCTCTTCTGCGAGGGTGTCAATGACCCTCGTCACAGCCTCTTTCATCGCCATAATTGCTTCAAAACGATACCCTCTAAGGTTTTCTTTGAACTTAGGAAATAACCAAAAGTCACAGGGAGCAAGGTCTTGACTATAGGGAGGGGGAGGAACTTTCTTGATGCTCATCTTGGTCAAATATCTACAACAGCGTAGTTAATAATGGACAGTCAATTATTCCCCCACTAACAAACAATCATGAGGTTGCTTGCACGGCAACTGACAAGGCTAATCTGCTTGCCAGTCGGTTTGCCTCAAACTCCACACTGAACTCGGTACACCACTCACTCCCTGATTTTCCTCATCGAACAGACGCCATACTTGACGATTTGAAAATCACCCCTTCTCAGGTACATGCTATTATAAAAACCCTAGACACCTCAAAAGCATGTGGACCAGATCTCATCCCGGCTGTGCTATTAAAAAAATGCTCTGCCGAGGTTGCTCCAGTTCTGTCCAAACTTTACAATAAATGCCTTAACGAATCTTGTTTTCCCGACTGCTGGAAAACCGCCTCTGTGGTACCAGTGTTCAAGAATTCTGGTGAAAGAACTAACCCACTAAATTATCGCCCCATTAGCCTCCTCCCGCTTTTCGCCAAAATATTTGAGTCCTTAGTTAATCAAGCCCTAGTCCAGCACCTAACAGCTACTAAACTCCTGACTGACAAACAATATAGATTCAGGCAAGCCCGTTCAACAGCAGATATCTTAACTGTAGTTTCTGAACGTATATACCGTTCATTGGATAAAACAGGGGAGGGTAGAGCGGTGGCCCTTGATATATCTAAGGCTTTTGACAGGGTATGGCACGATGGTCTTCTAAGGAAAATTAGATCATATGGAATCACTGGAAGAATTCATAATATAATTAAATCCTTCTTAAGTAATAGAAAAATCAAAGTTGTCCTCGACGGACATACATCCAAACAATATGACATAAATGCGGGAGTACCTCAGGGGTCTATCCTTGGACCTCTATTATTCCTGATATTCATAAACGACCTCCCTGATAATATTGTTTCGGAGATGGGTATATTTGCCGATGATACCACTCTCTATAACAGATATGAGGGGAAAACAAATGAACACATATCCAAGAAAATGGCAGAAACACTAGAGGATGACCTCCAATCCGTAGTGGAATGGGGACAAAAATGGTTGGTCACATTCAATGCTGCTAAGACTAAGCTTGTTTCCTTCAATAACTACAAGAAACCTTCTCTACCACCAATAGCAATGGCCAAGAACACATTGCCTGAAAGTACTTCTTTTAAACTCCTCGGCCTAACGTTTACAGGGAATATGAACTGGAATAGATACATTGAGAGCATTGCCAAGGCTGCTGCAAGGAAGGTTGGCTCCCTCTACCGTGCTAGAAAACTACTTACGCCTGCCAGTATCCTATACCTCTATAAGGCAACCATTCGCCCATGTATGGAGTACTGTTGTCACATCTGGGCTGGTGCATCTGCTGCTTGTCTCTCGCTCCTGGACAGGGTTCAAAAAAGAGTCGCCAACCTGATAGGTCCTGAACTGTCATCTAGGCTTCAACCTCTGTCCCATCGACGAGATGTTGCATCCCTCTGCCTGTTCTACAAATACTTTAATGGTGAATGCTCTGACGAACTGCAAACACTTGTACCTCCCCGACGTAACTACCCCCGACAAACCCGACAAGCTACTAAGTCTCATCCCTTTACAGTAGAGATCCCTAGGTGCAAGGAAGCCTTTTACTCCAATAGTTTCTTCCCCAGAACTGCGGGTCTTTGGAACTCCCTTCCGGGATTCTGCTTTCCCAACTGCAATGATATGCAGAAGTTCAAGTGTAATGTTAACAAACATCTTTCTACTCTTCTCCCTTCATAATGACCCCGCTAATTAATTCCCTAATAGTAGCCCCCTGCTTCAAAGTGGCACTGTGCCTTGTTTGGGGTGAAAATTGAATAAAAAAAAAATAGTCTGTGACAAGAAAGGAATTGTGGACTGGCGTCATGACAACATTTCTTTTATTCCAATCTTCTGATAACTTTGGGACAAACGTCGCGCAAATCTTCCGCATTTTTAATTCCTCGCGAGTAATTGTGTATACAGTTCCAACACTGACATCAAATTGTATAGTTTTTTCCCTATAGACACACGACACTCAACTCTGGTGTTCTGACCTCCTTACTTCTCCCACACCCCTCATCATTCACTACAGACTCTCTGCTTTCCTTGAATTTCTTATGCCACTAGAAAACTGATGCTCAATTCATGCAAGATGGTCCAAAAGCAGTCTGAAGCATTCCATACGTTTCTATGGCATTTTTTCAAGTTTAAAACAATTTTATTGCATACCGTTCTTCTAAAATTTCCTCACATCCAGATTGCATCTTGAAATTCACCAGGTTTATTACAATTCATACTGTAGTAGTTTATTTGACTCTGAATCATAAATATTGGCCAGTCATCTAATAAGATATATAGCAATAACATACTGAATTTTCAAGAGTTTACGGTAATGTAATTCCATATGAATGAATAACAAAGTTTTCATTTAGATAGCTGAATAGTGCAATACTAGAGCTATAAATATTTCCCCACGTTAATAAGTATAGATACAACAAGATTTACTCATTTTCGGACAGTTTTTCATTCATTGGCCATGAAATTATAACTTGATCATTGTCAAGTTATTTCAAAAGTTTTTTTCGGCTAACGAATAAGACCTGTTCACTTAATACAGTCAGCATCCATTTCCTTATCAACACACACACACACACACGCGCGCACACACACACACGCATGCATATACACACACACATGTAAATAAATATATATGCGCAGCAATGCAACTATACATTTAGACCTTGTTAATGTGATATTCTAAATATACACGTATCAAACTTATAAATACATTTATAAAATACTTACACACATCAGTAAGGTATGCGTGTGAGCATGCGCGTGTATGTTGATACGTGAATATTTCTTTAAGAAAGCGGAAGATGGCGAAGATGAGGAAGGCGAAGTGTATATCCACCGTCGTTTGTTTTGTCAACACTTGAAAGACTTCAGCATCCTTCATTCAAATCGTCACTTTTGTGCGATTTTATCAAATTTATCAATAAAGTTTTGAATGCGGACAATTGTGCAGAATTTCTGCAAAAAAAATTGCTCTTCTGATTTTATACGCTTTCTTTCAGCGTGTATGCATTGCGTTGGCTCGAAACTATTTGGCAGCGGAATAGTACGGTGATTCATCCGGTAGGTGGTTATTCGCCTAATGGATATCGACACAGACTATGTTTGATTCAGATCAAATCTATATAACTGTAAAGTTGAGTTTGTTCTCGTTCTGCCATTGATATTAAAAGCTTGTTTTGTTTAAAATATTATTAAAACGATCTTCTTAATATACTCAGTCCTGGATATGCAAGTGACTACATGAGGGTTAATTGATATTCAGATTGTGAGAGATTATATAATTATTTCCACAGCTAAACAACGTCGCAGCTCACAAGAGCAACGACAGCCAACAAACCGAAAATCCAAGACTCGAGTTTTGTCTTCATTTGTGCTAATCAATTCGAACTCGGGATTCAAAACCTGAGTCTCTTACATGCAAGGTGAGCGCTCTACCACCAGCGCAAACCCACTACACACACAAGTACATTCTATTAACTAACACAGATCAAGCAAACCGCGGCGAAATCCGACTATGAAACGGACCTACTTCGTCTTGAACAAGAGATGTGATCATCCAACGAAGCTATAACACAAGCCGATGTTTTACAAATAGAACCTACTTCGTCTTGTTTAGTGGCATCGTCCTAACGAGTATAAAATTCCTACTTGTAAGACTTATCTCCTCATTGCAAACACGATTGCTCTCCGTCTAACCACGCTGCATATCAATAATTCCCATATGTTTTCTTCCCACCATATCATCGACTCTGGGAGTCAGTAAAAGTCGCCTTCACGTGTCAATTTCGCGTATCAACCATCTTCCCACGCAATACTTATTAGATATGTCATTTTAAAGACAAAACAATTATACCATTTCTCTCGCTGTTATTAGAATTTTAATCGACCATATTCTTTTAAAAAATTAAATCAAAATTTGAGAATTAGCCCCTTGTCTCCCTATACACGCCTGGTCTAATTTACCATAAGCCACATACCCAAGATATATGTTTTATAACTTTTGAAGTTAAATAACAGAAAAGCACATGGCTTTTTAACACAAACGGGCACTTGCATGCGCTTGCATG
This sequence comes from Euprymna scolopes, assembly GCF_053919585.1. Taxonomy (NCBI): domain Eukaryota; kingdom Metazoa; phylum Mollusca; class Cephalopoda; order Sepiida; family Sepiolidae; genus Euprymna; species Euprymna scolopes. The sequence continues at coordinate 1,968,674 of NC_136490.1, forward strand.
CATCATCGCCAATGAGCGACTAAGAAACAAATTAATTAATGAAAGTCTTGTTTTACATACGCCCGCGGTCGTTGGTCTTCGTTCTTTGATTGTCGCTTTTGTGTGTTGGTAGCCGTCGATCTGTATAGCTGCGTCGTTTAGTGGCTGTTGATCGGCTGTTTGACTCAGGCCAATAAAACTCATGTATGGAAACCTAATGGGGACGTGTTTGCGGTTTCAAAGGTTTTATTGGGAAGAGAAAGTTCATTCAAAAGGAGAGAAACCGAAAATTGATTCCTTATAAAAAAGGGTTAAAATTAATTCGTTCCTATTAACTTTCTTACGTAGCCTTAAAATAGTTGATGAACCGATAGATCTTGAGGAAATATTCTCAGATTTTTCAGCAGTTTTGTCTGACAGCATCCTCGCCTCAAACTGCGTCGAAATTCTGCCCGTTCCTCGACACGTGACACTTTCTTATGTCAAACTATCAGTGTGGTTTATCCAGAGAGCTGACCTTTGACCACTTTCGCCTCACACTAGCTGCACTGAGTCTATTTCTGTTTGCTGTCAAGCCGTTCTGATTCGCACTTAATGTAACACCACTGAAATTCATACTAGTTAACATAATCTCTACTTACTGGCGTAGGCTCCCAATATATAAAATATTGTGGGCATTAGTGCTCTATTTTAAAAGACAGAATAACAATTTCTTTCCAATAAAGTTTATGCTTAGTTTGAGTCATAATGGAAAAATTTTGTTAATAATCATTTTTTCCAAAATAGACAGTTACGTTATTCCGCGTATGCAAATAATAGAGTGCAAACGTTGGTTCTTCAATATTTTATGAAAAACGCTCCAGACAATGCGTGAAGCCACTTGATGTAAGGAACTAACAAGACCGAAAAGACAGAAGATGCCGATTTTAAACGGACAGCAGGAAGAGAATTCCACAAGCAGTTGTTGGAAAAAAATCTACTCGAATAAAAATCTGTATTACAATGAGATATAAAACAGCGAATTGATGCAGACCTATAGAGAAAACGAGCTGTCACAAAAGATCAGAATAATATTTGACATTTACTGAATTTTATTATAAAACTGAATCTTGATCTATTATTACTTGTTAAATATGGCCAAGATAAGACAAATCAATTATTAAAACTATGTTCATTGGTCATACATGATTTTGCTCCATGAATCTCATCTTGGATGTTATTCACATAACGTTTCGGCAGATATAACCTCCGACCTTCTTGCCAGACTCGCAGATCTTTATGTTGAATTTAAGCACAAAGTCATAATTAGTTCTACGTGAGACTATCTTGGGAATTTGAGGTTCGATCCTCAGTACAGGCGATACTCAGACCAAAATTAGATTACTTATCGGTAATAGTTGAGAAAAAGAGAGCGAGCGACATCCACGGATTAAATAAGGGGTTTTGTTTGATTCCCAATTTCGACCTAAACATCCCCGAGTTCGAAAAGATGCATATGAAGAAGGCCGGATCTTAAATCGACCGGAACCTTGTAAGAATATAATCCATGATGAAAAGCGTTGTCGGAATCATCTAAAACTATAAAATTAAAAAAAAAAAACGGCATTAAAATTCTGTTACCATATTTAGTTTGCTGGCATTACGGTATGAGCTTCATTAACTTGTAATAAGCTTCATAACATTAACTTTCAAATGATTTGTCCGAGTCTAATTATGCCCTTTATATAACACTTGCTTCAATATCAACACAATAAAATATGTTGACTCTGCATACACAATCAAGATAATTGTAATGAAGCCACTGACACGTATATAAATCACAACGGGATTGGTGTAAGAGGAAGGAAAAAAAAGAAGAAAAAGGGATTTTTAAGCACTTGTTGACACGGCAGTGTTTTTTCAACCAGGTGGTGACATGGCATGGACTTTTCAACAAGATGCAAAACTTATTTGTCTTCCGAACTTGTAATAAGATTTTCGGACGATCGTATTCAGCGGAATGAATCACAAATATAACAGTTGGTTATAGCTGCAGACTAAGAAACTTTTAATTGATTTCGAGAGGAAACTCAGAAATTCGACATATTGTGGTTGGCTGGAAAAATACGTGTCAGGTCACGGCTTTAAAAAAATTTAAATAAATTAATTTAAATTTTAAAACAATAATTAATATATCTTTTTTATTAATCATTATAGAGGACATTCACTTAGAGTTAATACAAAGGTTTATTTAAAAAGGGATATAAGGCGAGAATCTCCCCTCTCTCTCTCTCTCTATCTCTATCCCTCTCTCTCTCTCTCGGTCTTTTGGAACTCTGTCATTTCGGAGAAGTATATATACATTGTCTGTATATTATTTTTCGGAGGGGTTCTAGGTCATTCCATTATAAAACCTTCCTCCAAGCTAAATTCTTCCCTAGAATTTGGCTTTACCATTTAGTTCTTTTTCAAGTTTTCTTTCACTTCTTAAAGTTTGCATTTGTTAATTCTTCGATTTTGGAGAGTTACTAGTTTTCGAAGTTACCAATACTTCTCTTGGTATTTCCTTGTTTGGAGGTTCAATTTGGAAAGTGTCGTACAGCACTTCTATTGGTAGCTCTCGGTTTTCGACCGTTTCCATGTATCTTGGTCTCAATTGGTTTATGGGAACATGTGTGTCCTTTTATGATGTCGACCATTCTCCCGATTCTTTTTGAGACTATTCCATCTTCTCAAAAACTCTTTCCTGTCCGGTAGCTTTTAAAGAAAACTTTATCAGTGACCTTATACGCCCTGTGCTTCGCATTAACTTTTATAATTTTTATCTTTTTTTACTCCGAATTAATTGGTCGAACACAGGACGTACTTTTCTGGCAAGCATTATTTCAGCTGGTGATAAATTTCCATTAGAATTCTGGTTTGGCGTTATCCTATAAATTGTTCAGAATTTTTTAATACTCTTTTCTTCAGTGTCGATGTTGTTATTCTTTTTCAATGCTTTTTTGGAGGCATCGGCGAACCTTTCTGCTTGCCTATTAGAGCAAGGGTTATAAGTTGGTGTTGTTATATGATTTTTGTCGTATTCTTTATAGAATTTTCTTTTTAAGTTAGTTGAATTATTTTATAATTCAAGTTTATATAACTTATTTCCGTCTTTCGTTCGGTATCATTGGTTTTATTTCCTTTCGACCATGTGTGATCCTGAATTCAGTTTAACTTTTTTCCTTTTGAGTTCTTCTTCGAAGGAATTTTTTTTGTCTCCAAAATACTATACGCTCATCTTTCGTCGCCAAATGATATCTTCATAGAATCATAACACAGGACATTCATTTAGGGTGTGAAATTCATATACCCCAATCGTCTTTATAAGTGTCAGTTATAAGTTTATTTAACTTTTGTCGTCCTCTGGGTCGTAATTCAGAAAATCTATCATATATATACTAGAAGATATACCCAGCGTTGCTCAGTCATAAAATATGCATAATATTATATGTTAATTAATGCAGAATTCTTATTTATTATAAACAGAAATACCGTAGGATTTAAAAGCAACGATAAATACTTAAAAAAAAAAAATTGGACAGAAACTGAAACACGTGCAGGCGAGTATTATTTTTATTTCAAAACAGTTCACTTCTTGTAAGTAAAAAAAATACTAGAATTCTTGAGATCGAAGCCAAAATACTGTAATTCTTGGGATCATAGTCAAAAATTAAAGACAGTAAGCCAAGTATGATAACCATTACACCAGCTTGACATGATTTTCAAAGAATGTATTTAATCCAAACTCGTACTTAACATAAGTAAGCTGTCATATTTCACCACCGCGGATGCAAAGTCATGAAACAGTTGAAAACAGATAAAATCCGGTGACCTCCCACATGCCATTTTTTTATTTTGACTATTAGCAGCTTTTTCCCGGATGAAAACGGATTAAAAAATTTTCCACATTTCTGAAGATATCATATACCAAATTTCAAGTCTATAGATCAAAAATTCATTGAGTATGTATGTTGAGAAATGTCCTTACTCACTACAAATTCTCACTTATCTATCTATCTATCTATCTATCTATCTATCTATCTATCAATCTCTCTCTCTCTCTCTCTCTATATATATATATATATATATATATATATAGCTATAATAATAAGAAATGCTAAAAGAATGAATAGACTAATTGCCCATCCTTGTGTATTGAAATCTTACAATGAACAAAATCGATATCGATACGTAATTAACTCATGTCTATATGTTTGACTTGCAATCGTGTAGAAGTTTCCTGAGTCTTACAAATAAGATGGCAGGATTTATTTTTAACTCGCTAATTAATGAATACAAATAGTTATTTGTTTTTTGTTTTTCATTGCTTTTCTTTTGCGTTTCAACATAAAAGGCAGACATGTAGATCTACCTCTTTCATGTTTTCTCGATTGCGGTGACAGCAAGAACAATAAAAGTCCACAAGTTCACGCCCTGGCCTTTTTTTTTAGTCGATAGCCTTGACATGAATTTAAAGACAAGAGACAAATCTGGTCTTGATTGTTGTTTTCCTTTCGAATGTTGGAATGAAATCTGATTTAATTCCGAAATAATAAAGTAAGTGATTTGCAGTTCGACAAAAACGGATCATGCAAAGTGTATAGTTCACAGCAGGATGATTAATAATTTGCAAAATTTACATTATTCGGACTACTATTCTCATCTTAAACAATATTCGCCCAACAACAGGTTTAGCTTGACTATTGGCAATCAATAAATGCAAAAAAAAAACAAAACAAAACAAATGGATAATAAAAAATCACACTATCGATCACACTGAACAATATTTGCGTCTAAATATAAAATAGAATTTAGCGAAAGAAGTAAAAACGTCTTATTCTGTAAAGTGGAAAAGAAAAAGGAAAAACGTCTTATTCTGTAAAGTGGAAAGAAAAAAACACGTCTCAGAAAAGTAAAGAGTAGAATAAAATAAGTTAATATTTCATTTTATAAACTAAACTGCATCTCTGTTAATAACAAGCTCCAAGCACAGTAATCCATGAAATTTAAGTCTGGATTTTTTAGGCCAATCTTCCGGTGCAATGCAATCAGGAGTAGATTGCCTAGAAAATGAATTGAATCCCTTGCTGTGTTTAAAACGAGCAATCAAAGCAGGCGACTTGTTTTTTTAACGCATTTCCTTATGTCAATCGGTGAGGAGAATACATTTTATTCGACGGTAGCATTTCAGTTCACTTTCTTTGAAAATTTCAAACATTGATGTTTTCGATATATTGAGATGTCGAGCGATTTCTCGTTGACTGAAATGACGTCTCTTTATAGCACCGCGTCGCACAGGTGAAACAGTCAAATCCTTCACCGTGGCACGTGCTTCGTCCGAAATTCGTTTCTTTGCTCCCGCTCCTTTTTGACGAGTACCAGCTGCTTCAGGACCTTCTCGTTTCAAATTTGCAACAACATTATCAAACTGATGCTTTGTAATCGCTGAAAAAAAAATTTGGTAACACGGCCAGACATTTTGTCCGTCCCCAAGTCGGATTTTTACTTTTGAAAAGAATTATCACCTGCCTTTGTAAATCTGAAAGCTGTTTCCTGCTGCTCCCATCCATGATGTGGCTATCAAAAACAAAATCGAAGAAATAAGCAAGATGTAATGAAATCAATATGCAGATTGCACACCAATTCGACAACAAAAGAACCAATCAAAAAATAGCAATCACGCAGTTTATTCATGATCTAAGCTGACCTTCAACTTTCCCGCTTTTCTAGCAACCACCCTGTATAAGAGTCAATCGGCGTGTTTGTATCTGCAACTTCGTCGTCATTATATATTACAAGAGTTGACCGGGAACTGAACTTTTCCATTAAGAGAAAGAAACAAAATAGAATGTTTGCAAAAAAGTAATAAATTTGTAAAAAATCCTAATCCGACAATTCTGTTTATCTGAAATATATGCATCACTACTGCATTGCATAAGCAAATAAAAACAGACAAACAAACAAACAAATAACAAACAAACAAAGAAACAAATAACAAACAAACAAATAGCAAACAAACAAACCTATATAACAGACTGCGAATTTAATGATTGTTTTTACACAAAGCAAATGATTTCGAAAAACTGAAAGGAAATAAAATAACTAATGTAATAAGTAAAAATATTATCATTTTATTCGAAGAAAACTCTGTGTTCGTTGAATATCAATCTTTTATTCGTTTGTTCCGTCAACTGGAAATGTGAACGAAAATATGTGGAATAGCCAATGAAAACGCCCATAAAGATTAAAGAAAGAGAATGAACCATCCCTATTTAGGATGACAGAAGATAACAGACAATAGCAAGATCGAAAAAATAATGAAATACAAACGAAAAACACAGTAAAATGAGATTGAGTTATAAAATTTAACGACACATTTAATTTAAAAAACGAATATCAATTAGACAGATACTTTCCCAAAGAACAATAAAAGTCCACAAGTTCACACCCTGGCCTTCTTTCTGTAGTCGATAGAATCGACATGAATTTAAAGACCAGAAACAAATCTGATCTTGATTGAGATTGTAATTATTACCCCTTTTCCTTTTGAATATTTTAAAGAAATTTGCATTCCTTAATAATAGTAATAAAATAAGTGATTTGGAATTCGACAAAAACAGGTCATGCTAAGTGTACAGTTTACAATAGGAGGATTGATAGATTTCAGTGCCTAACTATTAATTTACTTGTCCGTACGTCTAATGTCACAAAAATTATCATCGCAAAATTTAATTAATAAGAACCGAATTACCTCATTTTATAGCCGCTCTTTATCAGTTTAAAATCATTAAAACCATTTCCTCTCCAAAAATTTTCAAAACAAAAAACATGTCTGTCTGTTTATGCTTTCAAATTTTATTTTATAATTTAAAAAAGTCATGTTGGGAGGAGACTATAAGTTTCTTTATTGTAGTTTCGTTTTAATATGTTAAAATGTGTGAATTGACGTTTCATTTATAATTTATAAAAACATATGTTAAAATGTGTGAATTGACATTTCATTTATAATTTATAAAAACAATTGAGAAAAACAAAACAATGTGTTATATATTGAATTTTCATTGAAAAATCTAAATTTTTTAAAATCAATTCTTTTAAGTTTTAAAATATTAATAAGAATTTGCTAAATAATTGTTTTAATTTCATCGTTATTTGTTTTATTTTATTTTTATTCATTTTATTTATAACATGCTTGAAAAATTTTCAACTACCGTGGAATTTCCACGAGTTCTGCTAGTTTGTCTTATTCGGACTACTGTTCTTATCATTAATGTTATTCGCACAACATTTCGGCCGCTGTAACCTCCGACCCTTTTTAGGTGTAACTTGGGAATCGTTATGTCGAATTTGGGAATCTTTCTAGCAAACTCGGAAATCTACACAAAATTTCGAACGGAACACTTAATCTAATATATGAGAGTAGCTACGCTACGAGTCTTTGCGGTAATACAGATTTCTGAACTCGACAGAAAGATGTCTGAGTTCGTCAAGATATACCAAAAGAAGGCCTGAGGTTATATCGACTGAAAATTTGTAAGAATAACACTCAAAATAATCAAAATAATCTAAATAGTGCAGCTTCACTGTGACCCCCCCCGAAATATTTAGCCTAAAACACAAATTTTATTCAAATAATTCAACACTAATAAGACCCAAACAAGGAAAAATCATTGTGAAACATTATGTATCTTTAAAGTTCAGTTAAATTACTAATTTATTTCGTTGATACACTTTTGCCTTGATAAAAATAAATCCAGTGTTAGAGTTAAATCTGGAGAAATGCAAAACTGCGACGTGAAACGACATGTCACGTTGCTATTTTGTAACTAAGGTTCGAATGGTGCTTGGGACGAAAAATGCTGTTCCCTCCTTTTTAAAGGATGGTATTCTTACCAAGGAATACAATATGGTGGTTTATCGTTTTAACGAAGCTGACTACGCGGGGCATACCATCGAGCGTTTGAATGTTAGAATTTCCTAACATGATCCGATCCCTCCATCGATACGTAGGCACAAAAAATGTCCAACATTCGGGCATGTAAGGCTCATAAGTCAGCCATCAGAGAACATTTATTGCAGTGCCAGATCTGCACCGGAGGATATACGGATGAAATTTTCTCTGTCTAACACAGAGCACTCTCAAATATTCACTTAAAAATTCTCAATGCGGTAGCTATTAATTTGCGCCAATCGTCTGTGTATAAACAAATGAACCTACCCATAATTTGGAACACATTGGTATTCGTTGAGATTGTTTCCTTTTCTCCTTTCCCTCATACTAACTTCTTTCCTACCTTCGCTAGTAATTTATGTTTTTTTTAGCCACGTTTTTAAATGATGTTACCCCCTTTGCCGGCGTTCATTTTGAAAAGTGTCACCAGAAAAATATCTTGATAGAGTTTGTTTTAATACCACCCTTATTTACGCCTTTTTGTTAGAGAATGGACAGAGAAAGAGAGAGAGAGAGAGAGAGGAAGGAGAATGTGAATTACAGTGTAGACACGTTGACAGGAAGCTAAGGTCAGCTGATTGGATTGCGTGTGAGTCATGTGATCAGGTTAGCTGAATCGAGGAGATTTGGTTGGGACTTGGAAGAGAGCAGACGGCTTCGCTGTTATCTCCTCTCCTTCGCTGGGGGTGGGGAACAAACACTGACGTGGTAGAAATAAGACCTAGAAGAAAAAAACAACACAGACCAAATTCACTTTCCACCTTCTGCAAGACATCTGGGAAAGTGAAATAAACTATAGAACCAATTTCTTGTCTTGGTGTGAAATAAATCTTCGTCCCCAAAAACAGGTATTAAGTGTCCCTCCCAGACGAGAATTTCCAGATGGACCAACAAAATGGCATAAGGTATGTTCAAATGACATGTCACACACATATTCACACTTAACAGCATATGAACATATGTAATAGAAAGACCACTAGATGATCACACACACAACGACATTAACTCTGATAAGATGATTAAACACTCAATCTTTTATAAATATACATGTTTTAATATATCATCTCCATTCCAATTTCAACCAATATACAACAAACGCTCATTTTTTAAGAGACAATACAACATTTTCTCTTGTTTGTGTTTTTTTAATTGAATTAGAGCTAAGAAGAAAAAATAGAAATGAAAAATTTAGAAGTATATTTTAGTTTCCTTTCGTTGTCAAATTTTTCTTCTTTAATAATATATGGTCAAACTATGTAAAAACCCCTTAACAATTGATAATAATGGCGCTTCGCTCACTGCTATTCAGATGTTTCATAAAATTATGTACCGAGAAAAATCTTTATATATCTATAATATAAAGCTGAATGTGTGCGTGCGTGCGTGTGTGTGTGTGTGTGTGTGTGTGTCTGGTCACGAATAGGCTCCTATATGGTTGACTATTTTAAAAAAACTGATTAGATATAATGATAGATGTATCGAGACACAGGAATTGGTATGTTTGATCTGGCAGAACGGTGGTTCATTAAAATTGTGGGGTCTGCGTACGCGCCTGGTACAAAAAGTATGGAAAAAAAGTTTACAAGTGTTTTTGATATAGATGTACATAAGAATATTTTGATAAGTATGTTTTAACTTGAATAGGGGTGGTATAATAAAATTGTGACGTCTGCGTTCGCGCCTGACCTCCATAGAATGGAAATAGGCACAAAGTTTAATAAAGACTTTTAATATCTATCTGCGTAAGTATACTTTGATAATTATGTTTCAGTTTGAAGAAATATGGTATAATAAAATTATGGGGTGTTCGTTCGCACCTGATTTCCATAGAATGGAAATATGTCACAAAGTTTAACAAGGTTTTTTAATATAGATCTACAGAATATTGTGATAAGTGTTTCAGTGTGAACAGGTATGGTATAATAAATTATGGGGTTTATCTATTTTATTTTGACTTTCATCATATTTTGCTTTGGTTTTGATACTCCCAAATTTACAACCCTTCCTTTTCATAAGCTATCATACTTTCATAAATCAGAGTCCATTTTCTGTAGTCAAAGACGGGTACATTTATTAGTATATATATATATATATATATATATATATATATATATATATATATATATGCCATCTTGATTACTTGGATCTTGTTTTTGATTATATATATAGTGAAAAATTTTATTGAAAATTCAAAGACTCACGTTTTCTTTTTTATAACCTTCGTTTATTTCCTGGATTTTTTCATTACAGCCGTTTCATTAATGAGTTGGCAATTTTACGATTTATGTTTCCGTAAAAATATCCTGTCCTCACCAACTTCTTCAGATGTTTATCCATTAGATTTTTACAACAAATGGTATATTTTTAACATGCTGGACATCGTATTCGGGTAAAAAGATTTCTACAGCCATGCTTCCTCATTTCCTCCATCTTTTGATGTTATGTAAAGATAGTTTTCCGTTTTAACCCGTACTTTCGTATTTTTATTTTTTATTTATTAATTATTTATTTTTGTTTTAATTTTCCCTGTTTTTCCTATTTGTTTTTTTCAATAACATATAATTTTATATAATTTTATTCCTATATTTATGCATGTTTATTTTAATATATTTTTTTTGCTTAGTGTTTGAATTCGTATTATATTACCCGATGCCGGAGAGGTCACTCTCGTGGTACCATTTTATATCTATGATTACCTCCCTTGCTTTTTTTCCTAATCTGCTCTAGTGCGTGAAATTAAATATTTGTTTCTGTGCAAACACCCGTGGATTACATCTAGTCTTTTGTTTAATAATTTTTCTTTTGATATTAGTATATGGTAAGATCCTAATATACATAGGTTGCATCTTTTCGATTTGCTAGGTTTATATGTTTCCCCCTTATCAATTATTGACCATCTTAATTTATATTCAGTGGTATTTTTCTTTAATTACTTAATCCATACTGCTAAAGTGGTTGAGTTTTTCTTTGTTTTTTCCTGTTGTTTTCGCTATTACTATTGATTCTGTTTCTATTTTCGTTATAGTAGTTTCGGTTGTCACTATTGTTATGACCATCTTAATTCATATTCAGTTTTATTTTCCTTTAATTCCTTAATCCATATTCACATTGTTGTTGTTTTCGTTAATTTTGGTGTTCTTTTCTTTCTCAGTTTCATTTTTAAACGATGCTAGTTGATTACAATATCTGTCCTTAAAGCAAGTTCCGGTGCTCCCCAAATATACTTTAGTTTCATTATTTGTTATAACTTCACATTTGTATACTACGTTTGAAGTTAAACAGTTCCCCCTCATTGGACATTCATTAGGGTCCCGGCAGTTACATTCTTTTACATTGTTTAGATTCTTTTCTGTCCTATCTCTGTTTTTCAAAAATTTGTTTAATTTTGTGTTATTTGAGGTAAATATGGTATATATATATATATATATACCATATTTGGCTGAAATAACACATATATATATATATATATATATATATATATATATATATATATATGTGCGTATGGGTGCGGCTCAGAGGCTAATTAATGAGAGTGTTTTGGTTTTGATTCTAGCTGATGGCACCCAAGTCAAGTAGATGTTTTAGTTTTAATCTACTACCATTTATTATATATAATAATTAACAGAGAATTGTCATTACAATAATAGATACGAAATCTGCATGAATTAAAATATAATATTCAAGCGCATCTTATGACCGGGCAACGCTGGGTGACCTGACAGTATATATATATATATATATATATATATATATATATATATATATATATATATATATATATATATATATATATCAGACATTAAATATATACACACCCAACCGGGCTTTATTTATTAAACTATAAAAGAAGCAAGAAGTAGGTATTGTCCACCTTATTTGTGGTTGAAATATCGAACTAGAGATGAATTAGAAAAATCTAATATTTACGCCTGAAGGAATCGGAAAATTGGATTCATAGGAATTCTCCGAATAGTTTCCAGATGTTTCAATGGAATTTCAAGGGCGTACGAATCGTAAGACTATAAGGAAACATATTACGTAGTGATGCAAGATATATAAGAATTTGTAGTTTACAAGATAGATTTGATGTCAGCTGAAGGTTCTGAAATAGTTCCCAAGCAAGAATTCTAATGTCCGATAGTGTGTGAGTTGTTAGAGAATACATGATATCGTCAATAATACACACCAAGAGAAATGTTGTCGGTATGTCCCCACCTTAAAATTCAGAGAAAAAAATTGTACTACTTTTATCTCATCTTCTTCGACTGATTCCAAAAACGTTTCCAATCTAATAGAACTCGCAATATCAACCGAGCTTCAAGCTCTGTCCCATCACTTCAATATTGCATCTCTGTGCCTATTTTACAAGTATTTTAATGGAATGTGCCCTGATGGACACATTGCACTTATACCCCTCGATGTACATATCCCCGAAAAACAGGTTTTAGCAAAAATATTCCACTTCTTCAATGAAGATGTACCTAGATTCCGCAGGGGCTTCTTCACTCGGACTTCTAGATTTTGGAATCTCCCATGCTTTCTGCTTTATAACTGTACTCACCCGCAGATTTAAATGTAATGTAAACCAACATCTCGCACATTTCTTTACATAGTTCTAAAATAGTAATACTTCCAAGTAGCAATATGTCTTGTTTGGATTAAACAAGAAAATCGTTTGAGCACTTTGAAATGGTTGAGAATTATTCGGCTTCAGTTCTCATCTTGAGTGTTATCCTCATAATGTTTCTGACAGTGGCACCATAAAAATATGGTGGTGGTGGTGGTCGAATCATGCACCCTGTCTTTTTTTAATATCTCTGTCAGTTGAATAAAAAAGGCGGGGGAGGTTGTAAAGTTAACAATTTCAATTTGTGTAAAGAGAATCAAACGTGTTGTTCCTTTCTCGCTCATAAGACTTACAACTCGGAGGGAGACAGAAAAACACTAGAGAGAGATAAAGAGAGAGAGAGAGAGAGGGAGAGAAAGAGAGAAAGAGAGAATATAACAATGACCCAAGGGAGTTCGGTGGTTGTAGTATCTATAAAAACTAGCGGGACCTTTAGAAATTCCACAGCAGAATCTTTCATATGTAATATATTGCTGTTGAGCATTCTGTGGACATTCAGCGTGAATGAGGACCCCGCGATATTATTGTATCTCTTTTGCTAAAACTGTAAAATTATTTAGGCGATGAACATCAATGTCGAGAGTTGGGAGAAACAAGCCAAAGAAAAGAGTAGCTGGCCGAACAGTCTCCACAAAAGGAAGGATGAAATAGAGAGAAAGACTGGAGAAGCTTTAGAGCTGAGACACTATCGACTACACAACCCCGGCACCCACATATGCGGTGCATGTGACCGGACGTTTCACACATAAATAGGACTACGTCAACACCGAGGGATAAAGCACCGAAGCCCCGACTAGTCATCATCAAGACTGACACTGCATGATGATGATGATGACGGTGATGACGATGATGACGATGATGATGATGATGATGATGATGATGACGACGATGATGATGATGAAAAGTATTTATCTAAGTAATCTGGTTCATGTCGTGTCAGAATATATCTGCTTATTACGGTTTATCTTCAATATCCTTATAGGAGTCTGTAACATATTTCCACTGTATGGACGCTCAGCGCGAACGGAATCCCCACGATATAATTATACCATCTTTCGACAGAACAGATACTTCCCTTGGATCCAGATTACCAAGAAAGTATATTTTAGTTTCATGTACGACCCAAAAGCGACAGTTTTTTAAAAAAATATATTTTAATTTATTTTCATTGCGTCTTCGATAATCGGGAGATCCTATTTATTAAAAAGAGGATTGTAGATGATAACATAGCACGAACATTAAATCAGCGAATATATATGTACTAGTTTAATGTTCATGGTATCTTATCACCTTCTACCTTTCTTTTTCTAATAAATAGGATCTCCCGATCGAATAAAATTCATAATCTAGAAACCGTGGCACACGTACGTACGTTAAAGATACTACGGTATTAATATATAGATACTCCAGTCTTACACTGAGGACATATGTTTTACATATACGCAAGGATAGCTACATTCTGTATGAGAGAAAGCTATTTTTCCTGTTAATAATGTTTTGCTGGAAATCAAAAGAAAAAGAATAAAGCATCTTGTCCGTCATTTTCCGAAAAGGGAACTCGACAAAGAAACGATCATCATCATCATCATCATCTGATTTATATCATATTTTTTTTACTATTAACTTTAGATCATTTAAACGAACAAACAAACAAACAAACAAACAAACAAACAAACAAACAAACAAACAAAGGAATGTGACTCACTGAACATGTCAAAGACGTGACAACATTGGCGCCAAATACAATATGATAAGAACACGGACAGTTTGTTGCTGTTTTCTGGTTTCAGATTAAAACAACAAAAACAAATAGACTTCATTGATTGCAATGCATATCAATATATGAATGCGCGAATGAATAGGCTGAGAAAACAAAACTTTTGAAACATGCGTCTATTAAATAGATGAAGCTTTTGAAACATGCGTCCATTAAATAGATGAAGCTTTTGAAACATGCGTCCATTAAATAGATGAAGCTTTTGAAACATGCGTCCATTAAATAGATGAAGCTTTTGAAACATGCGTCCATTAAATAGATGAAACTTTTGAAACATGCGTCCATTAAATAGATGAAGCTTTTGAAACATGCGTCCATTAAATAGATGAAGCTTTTGAAACATGCGTCCATTAAATAGATGAAACTTTTGAAACACGCGTCCATTAAATAGATGAAGCTTTTGAAACATGCGTCCATTAAACAGATGAAGCTTTTGAAACATGCGTCCATTAAATAGATGAAGCTTTTGAAACACGCGTCCATTAAATAGATGAAGCTTTTGAAACATGCGTCTATTAAATAGATGAAGCTTTTGAAACATGCGTCCATTAAATAGATGAAGCTTTTGAAACATGCGTCCATTAAATAGATGAAGCTTTTGAAACATGCGTCCATTAAATAGATGAAGCTTTTGAAACATGCGTCCATTAAATAGATGAAGCTTGATGATAAAATAATGTTATTACTTAACTGTGACCGATCTACGAAAATCTTATTTCAAAATTAAGCGTAAGAGACTGACGAAAAATCTTCAAACGTAAGCCAAACAAACGGACAAAATTGCGTAGCATAGGGCGGAGATGCTATTTCAAGCATATCATCATATTGTATAAATACAAAGATTCTATTCTGGTATTGGTTTCCCCGATATTTTTCTAGTTAGAATTATTTCTAGAAAATACATCGGGTACTTATTTGAGAGACCATGAGAAGGTTTCCAACATCCTAAATAAAAGTGCTTTTATGGAACGAACTGGATTTGAACTTAGAAAAGCCAGTCCGTGTCGTTAACCACTATACTAGCGTAACCTCTCATTCCAAGCTGAAGCATGAAAGATTAACAACCATTTTATTTGAAACTAGCATGGTCGCCCGGTGTTGTCCGATTAAAAATATGGATATTATATTTTCGTTAATGCAGATTTTTTGTTTATTGTGAACAAATATACAGTAAGTTTAAACGCAAAATTAAATTCTATTAAAACAAGGCCGATAGCCACTAGTCGCGTACTCTCGTGTTAAGAATGAGTGCGTGAATGAAGGATAGACATAAAATTCTTAAAGATAAACTAAAATGACCGAAAAATGGGCTGAAATGACTTAAATAAATAAAAAGTAAATGACTTAGAATGACTTTAATGTACTTAAGGATGAACTGAATGACCTTAAGAATGACTTGGATGCTTAAAAAATAACTGGAATCCTTCAAAAACAACTTGAATGATCTGGAGAATGACTTGAATGGCTTTGAGACTGACTGGTTGTAAAGCGGGTGATCATTTTACATTAAATTAATACAGAAAAGTGATCCCCCACTTTATCTCACAAAGTTACAAACATAAATACAGCATGTAGTAAGAACAGATACTACACTTTTATCTTTTTATCAAGAAAAGGGTATTTATTTGCTCCCCCACCGAGCAAGTTAAGCAGAAGGCCGATTTTTAATGTGAGGAGTGAAGGGGAAATGGGGACCAACTCCCCGAGGAGTAGGTGAGCTGGATAGTGACAATTGGTATGATGGGTTGCCCCTACATTGACCAAGGTCTTATATGTAGGGTTGCACCCACATATGGTCTTTGCTTGCAGTATCTGCTGGAACAGATAATACACTTTGATCTTGGCCAAAAGGCGAAGAAAAACTTAAAAAGCTAAGAACAGCATCTATTAACAACAGACCTTTGATCTTAACCAAAAAGGCGAAGCACAAAAGTGTTACGGACAGACCGACCGACCGACCGACCGACGGAGTGACTTATAGAACGACCGACCGACGGAGTGACTTATATAGTCGCTTGCACGCGACTAAAAATGAAATAAAAAAAAACTAAAAAAAGCTGAGACATGTGCATGCGAGTATTATGTTTTTTTTTCTAAACGGTTCACTTCTTATAAGTAAAAATATACTCAAGCTGAAATCAAAACCAAAAAAAAAAGAAAGTGAGTCAAGTACCATAACCATAAAGCCAGCTTAACACATTCTTTAAAACCTGTTTTCAAACATACTTATTCTTAACATAAGGAATCTGTCATTTGAACGATTCACGCATGTGCAGTCGTGAAACAGTTGACAAAAAATAAAAATCCGATAACCCCCACGTACCAATTTTTCGATGTTGAACCCTTAGCAACCTTTTTTCCGGGTGAAAACCGATTAAAAGTTTTTCTACATATCCGAATACCCTATATATCAAATTTCAAGTCCATAGATCAAACATTCGTCGAGTATATAGGTTTAGAAATGTCCTCACCCACGCACATTCTCGCTTTTTTTTATTTTTTTCTAGATATTTAGATTTAAGCGTTACAGACAAATGAAAATGTTATTTCAATATAAAGTTTGACAGACAAGAAAATATTTTTTCTAACTGACGTGACAGAGAAAAAATGCAATTTCAAACTTACGCATCATAAAACAGAAAAATGCTATATCAAAATTAAACATGTCAGATCGATGTAAATGCTACTTAAACTAAAGCGTGACAGACCAAAGCGTGACAACTAAAATATTATCTTAAACTTCAGCGTGACAAACCTACAGACAACACATCTTAGTTAAATATGAGAGTGCATCTAAAAATCGATTTTTTCCCTAGCAATCGATCTACGACTGAATTATCTCGGCTAAAATGGCCTTTGCACTTTGACCTTTATCTCTCAGCGAGATATGACCGGCGGCTCAGTTGAAGTGCATTCAAGAATGTCTACATCAGTTTCAGCCTTGGTCAACATTATTTTACGGTTGGAGACTCGAATAGATTTATTCTTTCGACAAAAACACAATTAGCTTAGATCATGTTTTACTGTTACACAGCTTTCTGTATTGTCATTTTTGCATCACAATATTCGAATTAAATATTAATGATAATACTAACAGTTAAATATCAATATTAATAATTGAAATGCGAAAATTCCCCGTTTAACTGTACATATTCGGTGTTGTCCGGGATTTATTAAATTTAATTGTTAATAATGTGTAAATCATATACTATACAGTAGAACCCCGGGATACGACATTAAAAATTAGTAACAAAATACAGTACAGTATAGTTCGCAAATAAATAAAATATTGCATAATAATATAATACACAAGTATATAATCAAATAACATTATATATAACACCGTAAGCGGGGCAAATACAGTAATCAGGAGCCGGAAAAGCATCGCATTCTACATCTTAACCTGAAATAAAAAAAAACACGTATCCCAAGGCCACCGTATCCAGGGGTTCTACTGTATCAAAAATATAGACATGGCAAATGAAATGTAAGGGAGATAATTCTTAATAAAGCATTCAAATTAAAGTTGGAGTTATTTCTCTTTATTTGAATTAGAAAGAGAAACGTCATTTACTAATTACGTAATTGTTGCTTGAGTTATTATAGAAGACGTAAATATTTAAACAGGTGTAGTAGGAAATTGCTGGAAAATGACGGCGGCTAAGTGGTTAACGACACGAACTTAAAGTTGTGGTGTGCCAAGTTTGAATCCAGTTGTTCCACAGAAACACTTTCACTTAGGATGTTGGCAACCTTCACGTTGTAAGTAGCCGATATGTTAATAATGTACCGCAACTCTCCACTAACTAATTCTATAAATTTAATCAAGAATTTGTTTTCTATAAAGTGGCAATACTTACGAGAATTTATTTATTTGCATTTATTTATTGCATTGCAGGTGAGCATTGTCTGAAGATAGCGGTTTCAATCCTACCCAAACGCCGACCAGAAGATTAGTTGGCCAAACCGTGGTGACACTGCAACAATTCTGGAAATCAGTAATTACTGAGGATACAGTTAAGAGACTCAGCATTCCTGTCCTGTCGCAGTAAACCACCTGACAAAGGCCACATGAATAGTTGGCCAAAACGTTGTGAAACACAACTATAAAGATGAGGATAACAGTTATCAAATAAGTAAATAAATAACTATACAAATTACTCCTCTCAAAGGAATCCAACAATAAAATAATTTAGATTTTGTTCCTATTAATCAAGCACAAACAATTCTGATCCTGGCATCTAAATCGCAAGTGAGGATTTTCACCTTCAAAGACCCAATCACTCTTTCGTCCATCAACATTATCAGGACAATAATGGTGGCCAAGTGGTTAAAGTGATGAACTGACAATCTGCGCGTGCGAAGTTCGAATCTGTTGGAGTTGAAAACTCTCAGCCTTACTCGATTGTCGCCCTTTAACTCAGAAGAGCGACCTAGCTACGTCACTTCCTGTTTCTCATATTTCACCCTCTTTTCCGCTGAACGCTCGACCAGTCAATATGTGACAAACACCGCTCCGGTGGAGCCATGAGCCACCACAGCGTTCCTGACTAGCCAGTCAACCGTAAGTAACGTTACTCATCTTTCACTGAACTCTTATTCTTTCTATCACTTCCTGTCAATCTTTCCTGTATATTTATGCAAATAAATTGCATTTGCTTCGTTGATATTTAACGGTATATTTTCGTCTTCATTATGCGACCTTTAGTCTTTTCAATTCCTCTACCATTAAATACATCCACCATTACACACATGGGGACGGAGTCGTCTATCGCACAGCAGACCATCCTGTCTCACACAAATCTACTTTTTCAGGAAAAAATACTTGGTGTTAGTTACCTTCGCGTGATCCTTCTCGTAATTATCAGATGTCTTTCTAGAAGTATTACATTTTTACAGTTCCTCTTGCTGCAGTGCTTGGTCTTTTTGTGTTCTACGGTATGTATTTTTCTAATTCTGTTTTGTACCATTAACGTAGTTGTCTATGCTTGCAAGTCCTTTTCTCCCGTCTTTGCTTTTTACATAAAGTCGATCAGCATACTTCTTTGGGTCTAGTACACTGTGCATGGTCATAAGTTTCCCATTTCGTTTGGTCGAGATGCCTCAGCTTTTCTTTGGTCCAGCCTATAAACGGTCCAGAGTATCTTACTAGCGATACTGTGTTTGTGCTTATGTATTTTATAAGGTATTTTATAAGGTATTTTATAAGGTATTTTATAAGGTATTTTATAAAGTACCTACTAAATAATTTAACTTCTAGAAGTTTTCTTGTTCTTCTTTGGTATTCTTTTCCAATTTTCCTTTTTCATTTCTGTTGATTTGATGGTGTGATGATTTCTGTTGATTTGATGGTGTGATGATTTCTGTTGATTTGATGGTGTGATGATTTCTGTTGATTTGATGGTGTGATGATTTCTGTTGATTTGATGGTGTGATGATTTCTGTTGATTTGATGGTGTGATGATTTCTGTTGATTTGATGGTGTGATGATTTCTGTTGATTTGATGGTGTGATGATTTCTGTTGATTTGATGGTGTGATGATTTCTGTTGATTTGATGGTGTGATGATTTCTGTTGATTTGATGGTGTGATGATTTCTGTTGATTTGATGGTGTGATGATTTCTGTTGATTTGATGGTGTGATGATTTCTGTTGATTTGATGGTGTGATGATTTCTGTTGATTTGATGGTGTGATGATTTCTGTTGATTTGATGGTGTGATGATTTCTGTTGATTTGATGGTGTGATGATTTCTGTTGATTTGATGGTGTGATGATTTCTGTTGATTTGATGGTGTGATGATTTCTGTTGATTTGATGGTGTGATGATTTCTGTTGATTTGATGGTGTGATGATTTCTGTTGATTTGATGGTGTGATGATTTCTGTTGATTTGATGGTGTGATGATTTCTGTTTATTTGATGGTGTGATGATTTCTGTTGATTTGATGGTGTGATGATTTCTGTTGATTTGATGGTGTGATGATTTCTGTTGATTTGATGGTGTGATGATTTCTGTTGATTTGATGGTGTGATGATTTCTGTTGATTTGATGGTGTGATGATTTCTGTTGATTTGATGGTGTGATGATTTCTGTTGATTTGATGGTGTGATGATTTCAAATCACCCAAATATTTGCAGATGTCACGTTCGCTTAGTGTCTTCATCTTTTCTTGGATTACTACTCTCTAGTTTCCCCTTCTTATAACCAGCACCTTTCCATTCCGAATTCCATTCGGATATCCTGGCTGAAGATTCTGGTTGTATTCATTAGAGTTTCTAGTTTCTTTTTGTATCTTCCGAAAAGTTTCACGCCGTCCATATACGTAAAGAGATTCATATTTTCATCTGTATTACTAAATTTGTATCCAGTTTTACATTTCCTTACTGTATTGTTAAAAAGCATCATGGCTATGGTGAACAGTAGTGGTGATCGGAAATTTTCTTTGAACTTTTCTCTCAATTATGTATTGCTTTCATGTGTCAATTTAAATCTTCATGTTCTCATTGTTTTATTTTTCAATCGGATTGATGATATTCTCTGGTATTTTGACCATCCTGCAATACTCTGTTAGCCATACTTGAGGTATCCTGTTCTACAATTTCTTGTACTCGATTCATGCCATCGCTATGTTTTTATTCTACTTTTAATCTCCTTTAACATCTTTTGGACTCTTGTATTTATGTGGTTCTACATTTGGTCATCTATTCTGAGATGTGGCTTATGTCCTGATGCTCCTTTGCTGATTTCGTTTTCTGTTTCTTTTTCGATTTGCTATAACTCTTCTTTCGTGTGTTTTGGCTATACGTTATTTCTATTGTGCTATTGTCATTCTTCCCATATCTTGCCTTTCCCACGTTTACGTTTTTATAAAATTGGCTTTCATTGTTTTCAAAAGTTCCGATTTGCTTTAATATTTCTAATTTGCATCTGTATTGTTTTAATCTTCCGTCGTTTACTTTAGTTCTTTCTGTTTCTTGTTTAGACTCTCCCCATTAGACATATTTCCACTTTCCATCCTCTTTTTTATTTTCTCTTTCACCCTGTTTAGCGTTTTGGCTTAAAAAATACTGATCAAGATTTCCAGCTTGAGTTCCCAGCCAGGTTTTTTCGGCTTTGTTATTTCTTTAACTCACTATCTTTGCACCTTTATGTACTTGCGGACTATTATTCTCATCTTCTATAGTTGCTGTTTTTACAACGTTTCGGCCAACTATTATTCTGACATTTATCAGGTCGTTAATCGCGACGGAATAGGAATGCTGAATCTTTAACTGTATCATCAGTAATTACTGCCTTCCATAGTGATTGTCGCCTCACTACGTTTTGGCCAACTAATCCTCTGTCCGGCTTTGAGTAAGATTGACACCGCTATCTTCAGAAAATGCTTACATGGGACTGTAGAGATTAAACGTCTCTATCCACTGCGCCACAGGCCCCGCGATCAAGATTGGACTTTTTTCGTCTGATGACTCCAAGTTTTTTTTTCTTTATCTGATCTTCCATTGTCGGGTCCGTACCGAATGGTATATATTATTTAATTATTGGAATTCTTTTGAGATGAGTAATTTGTATATAAAAAATACAAATTACTCATCTCAAAAGAATTCCAATTATTATTTTTGGCTCACATGGAGCTTTCACACAAGTCAACAAACGATCTGATTTGAAACCTGTGGTGTTCTCTGGAGGCTGAGTGACAACAAGCCTCCCCAGACATCTAGTTCTCTCTACCTCCTTCGATAGCATCTGCAAATGAATTTGCATCATTGCAACATTCGCTTACCATTGATTTCTCGTCGGCAGTGGTCATTGGTTTATACTGGAATTTGAGTGGCACTAAGCCTCCCCAAAGTCCTAGTTCTCTTTGCGCTTGTCCAACCGAGGTCTGGCTGGCGCCCTCCCCTCGGGCTTTCAGTCCTTCTTGACCTTCTCAGCTCTTTGGTGTCACTTTTTATTGGGAGGAGCGGTGGTGAAACTATGAGGGGGATGCATGAGGGGGGTGTAGAGCTTGTAGATATGCAGCTTCGATATTCTTCATTCTCTGTAACGCTTATTCGTTATATTGTCTTCTTGTATTATTCTCCGCATTCAAGGGTTTTCCTTAATATTTCCGTCGTTTTCATTATCGTTAGTCGTTGTACTTTTGCAGTTATTCCTCTGATTCCAATTTCTGACATTCTTTTTTCGAAGTTTTTCGGAATTGTTCCTAGTGCTCCTACTATTATCGGTACTATTTTGATTTTCTTCATCATCCAAATCCCTTTTAACTCTCTGGCTAGCTCTGTGCATTTGCTTCGTTTCTCCTTTATTATTATTATTATTATTATTATTATTATTATTATTATTATTATTATTATTCTTGTTGTTGTTGTTGTTGTTGTTGTTGTTGTTGTTCTTCTTCTTCTTCTTCTTCTTCTTCTTCTTCTTCTTCTTCTTCTTCTTCTTGCTACCATGAAACTTCCACCTGTCTGAATGTAGCCTGTTCGCGTACCTGCGTAAATGTCTTTATGTTTACTGCGCTGCTTCGGTTTCTCCTTTGGTGTAGTGTTAGCTTTTCTTCCCTTCATGTGATCGAAATGAACGTCCACTATTTCTGTTTGTTCGAGGTCTTCCTGTACCTCGGTTCGTCCTCTTTTTCTGGCCGCCCCGTGTGCTAGGTTTTCCCATTTGTGTCTGAAACTGTCGCCTTGTCTGATTTTCTGGTGAGGCTGGTCTCGCCAGTCATGTAATAAGTACATCTTAACGTCGTAACTGTGGATACCCTCCCATCCGTTTGATCCCGATTCCGACGGCGGCTCATTAGTACACTCGTCCATTTGCGTCCTAGGTATATTATCAGTGCTATCAGCAGAACCCACGGTGGGATTATCTCGGAAATAATCGTCCAGTCCAAGTGCGAGTTTTGCTTTAATAGCGGTCCTAGCAATGCCTCCGATGATACCTGTACCTTCGGTGTTTTTGATGAATTCCTCATCCGCCTCCTCTGTAGAAATTTTCGGCTCTCCGTAGGCTATGTCGTACACCTTAGCCGCTAGGTCAAGTTTGTTCCTCGGTGTGAACTTGAATTTTTTGGAGTCGGTGTCCAAACCGAGGAAATCGTATCCCTGTACAGTGAATTCTAGTTTCGTCCGACGTCTTTTACGCGGTGGAGGCATTCGGCATGCTTTCCGTAGCGTTTTTCCTTGAATACCTCTAAGTAGGTCAACATTTGTACCTATTGCGTCATGTCTATTTATAGATTTGATAATATTTTATTTATACCTAATATCTGGTTACTAGTAATGGCACTACTACTTTTACATGGATGGATCTAATGTATGGAGTGCAACGACTACACGACACTACCAGTGAAAAAGAAAATACAATACCAGACATTAGATGAAAGAAAGTTTTTCAACGCTCGCGCGCGTCCACAATCTACAAACACTATAAGGTAAGGTATTAGAGCATGGCACTAAGTGGGAACTTAGATCAGTCCCATTCACTAGTATTCTATTTTATTCCCAACCTGTCATTGAAAATAAAAAGATATCTATGTAAGGCACACCCCTCCACCAGTAAACGTTTACTTGTGTAGGGGTGTGCCTTTCTGTTTGGAGGTGCGGGCCGATGTGGATACCCTCCCATTCGTTTGATCCCGATTCCGACGACAGCTCATTAGTACCGTCGTCCATTTGCGTCCTAGGCATATTGTCAGTGCCATATCTATGTAAGGCACACCCCTCCACCAGTAAACGTTTACAGTGTTTGTAGATTGTGGACGCGCACGAGCGTTGAAAAACTTTCTTTCATCTAATGTCTGGTGATCGTTTTCTGAAAATTAATTTCATGCGTCTCTGTCTCATGCGTCATGCAAAAGGAAAAATATAAGAAAGAACACATGTATGGTATGTATATATATATATATATATATATATATATATATATATATGTATTATAATATAATAATTATTATTATAATTATTATTATTATTATCATCATCATCATCATCATTATTATTAATATTAATAATAATAATAATAATAATAATATTATTTACCCATCGGGATTTTCTCACACAGATTATTCCCTGTATTTTCTATGGAGTCTGGGTGACAACATATTTCTCTAGATTTAAGTAAACTCTACAACTGTCAAAAACCCTTGCAACTGACTTCACTACAGACTCTTCTCGTTGATTTTTCGCTGGCAAAGACCATGGATTTTTACTCAAATTTGAATGGCTATAAGCCTCCGTAAGGTCTCAGTATTATTATTATTATTATTATTATTATTATTATTATTATTATTATTATTCGATCTAAGGTACCACATTTTTGCTACTGTATGTACAATGTAAGTGTTAAGTTTGCTATTAGACAGCCGATGGTGACAATTTATTGTCAACGTATCGCATTCTACCACCAAGAATGACGTAATGCATTGAAGCATGTTTTCATGGTAACAAAATGAATGCTACATTACTTTCAAAGAAGGAGGTAATGTATGGGAGGGGAGTGTAAAGACAACAGAACCGATACTACACTATCCTCACAAAAAGGAGAAAGGTGATATCATGATCACAGAACATATGTAACATTACCCCCTACCCCAAAGAAAGGGTAATGCCCGGGAAGAACGAACAAACACTCTACTTGTTAATCTCCAAGAAAGAGGTAAGGCTTCGAAGGATGGTATCATGACGACAGAATAGACTACACTTTTGATTTGTATTACGCACTAAAAGATAATAATCTTATCGTTTCCGCTTCAAACAGATCCCAAATTTCCAGTAATAACCGATTCATAAGCATGTACATATTTCATTTATGACACACCGGTTCCCGTCAGATCATCGAAGTTAAGCAACGTTGAGATTGGTCAGTAATAATGTCACGTGGCCGTCCCAGGGAGCGGTTAAGCTCCCCACTGAGGGAGGGGGACTGAGACTCCAGAAGTACCGGAGAAAACCGAGCAGATATGATTCTTTTATTTTTTAATTATCATCGGTGTGCCCGGGTGACAGCAAAAAAACCTGCCGAGAGAAAAAATTAGGATTGTGATTTTCATTTTTTATGAAAATCGACAAACAATGTCATTTTGGAAGTTAGTACTCCAAAACAGGTAATGACCCAGGGTCTGGAGAAATGATGTTTATAATTCAAGTGCAATGCGTCGATCACGGGGTTGGCACTATTAGGCCATGAGAAAGTTCGCAGATCCACAGGTGCACTCGTAGGGATACTTCCCCTAGGGTGACCTTGTTGGATATAATTGGTCCAGGGTTAACCCCGGTTCCACCCCTTCCCTGAATATATTAACATATATCGACAGTTGAGGACAGTTAGCGAGACAGTTGAGCTTGCGAGTTTGAGATAGAGCAACCACCCCCTCTCTTCCCGCACCAACCTCACCACTATATCAAAGATAGAAGTGAAATCTACTTATAGACTCAGTGGAGTCGGACATTATTGAATATTGTACTGTAAAGACAATCGTATATAATTTTTTCTGGAAATTAATGAGTAGACTAGAAGAACTGAGTTGTTTTTTTGTGAATGGAATTGATTTTCTTCTAGCATACGACAGATCGGTGAGGCGATGACATATCAACCCTGACGCGAGAAGCACCGACGAACACCCGGCCGCGAATTGAAGACCAACCAGCGCGATAAACGAGGTTCTGGCGCACGAAGAAACTTGAAAGAGCATAGGGTCACACTTTGGTGACCTGCGGTCAGGATAGGGTCACACTAAAATAGGTGCCAATTTGGGAATTCCAGATACTGTATGTGCTCTCCACCTATCGCTGCATTGTTTCTAGTCAGCTTTGGGCCTCTATTTGCTACTGAACCCAAGTAGTGCAGATTCAGGAAAGGTGTAGCTAGTTATTGCGCAACCTTGACTCACAATTACACGCACAACTATTTATTTCAGCGGAATTCATTGGCTGTTGAGACTGAACAGAGGCATCGATATATTTCAATATTGAAGCATCGATATATTTCAATATTGAAGCATCGATATATTTCAATATTGAAACATCGATATATTTCAATACTGAAGCATCGATATATTTCAAAGAAATAAAACTATACCTTAGATAAGAACCGCAAACAATTTAGGATATAAATGGTTTAATGACTGAAACACCAATCTCTTTTCTCTCTCTCTTTCTTTCTCTCTCTCTCTACACACACACACACACACACACACACACACACACACACACACACACACACACACACATATATATATATATAATCAATCAGAACATGTCTGGAGATGAGGCGAATATCGCGTGAGCAACCATCTTAATCTTTGATGACGTCAATATTATCTATTCCGCCAATAAATCTGTCAGTTCCCTGATGCCAATTACGCAGTTTATGGCGCGTCACTTCATCGCCCGAGAGAGAGACTTTGCCTTGAAGTTACACCGAACAGAATAGAGTTTCGAAATTGAATTAATCAAAAGACCGATTATAACTAAAACATTGTACAGAGAAAATAATTAAAATCGACGTCTACAAAGATATATTTCTTCGGCGTCACGGCTCGAAGGTTTGCAATATTTTGGTCGGTTATTTGCTTTAAGTGAGTTCATGAAGGTTGCGAACCACACTTGAACTTTATTGTTGCTAACGTAGTGTTGTCTAAAGAAAGAGAGAGGGGGTGGGTGAGAAAGCTTAAGACTTAAGCTTCTCCGCGTGTGTGCGTCGGACGGGGATGGGCTGAGAAAGGAAAATAATCAAATATGGCGCACGTAGTTTTTATAACACGTGGTCTCGTAAAATCGCGCGAAGTCACACCACATGCATGCAAATGAGTGGGTACTTGGACTGTATAAATGCAGCTCACGTTGAGAGGTGAGTGGGCATTAAAACACTACGGGAATCCGTAACTACTATCGTTGCTCGTCACCATGTTGGTTTGCGTTGGATTTTGACACACGCGTTTGTTCGACTGTTGCTACAAATCCTTCTCAGGTTGAGCCAGCTTTGTTACTAGCTTATTCCTCGTTATGAAGTAGAGCGGTCCATGTACGGTGGTCCTAAGCAAGGTCGCAAGAGATGATTATGTTGCATTGGAATGTTCTTTATGACATGGAGGGGTGTATATATTACGTACGTGTCTCTAATACGAATAACGTCTAGTAACGTATAAGAATAATGACAACAGATTCATTTTTACAACAGACATGTAACAAAAGGACAAATAACAGTTCTCGCAGCTTGTAATATTTAAGCAATCAGAGAAAACATACCTGGTCCGTCCCTGATCTTGTTTGACGGGTCCTCGGGAACAACTGCAAAGAAAGATTAATCCCAATGAATAACCAAATCTCAGGTTGTCCTTTTTGCAACTTTTCTTTTCGATGTTTCCACATTGGATAGGTGCTGCTGGTCCTAGACTAAGGCACTTTGATTCCCCCTTACAGGGAGCCATTACCATCCAACTCGATCCGCTCTCTCTCACTCCGGATTCTTGACTGCGTCTGCTCTGTCTTTCTCGTTTCCGATCTCTGACTGTAAAATCATCGTATCTTTTCCCAAAACTCTACCTAAAGTCCACGTCACTTTTAAATGACCTCTACTTAAGAGTCATCAGACTCTAAAGGTCAATCTATAATAAATTGTTGTCTATGTTCTATATTTCTAAATTTACTAAACATCGTAACATAAACAATTTTCTTTTTAAATATTAATTTTGCTATGATAACATTGTATTTTTACAAATATTACAACGACCACAACAATCGTTGACCAGCACATCCTTAGGTATTGTCCTGTTAACCACCGCTGGAGATCGACTACTTGTAAATGTGAGGGCTCAGCCAAATCTACCCTAGTGCTTGACATTCCCAGATGCTCACAGGTATGCCGAGTTCTCCTGATAATCTTTGAATTCTACCTTCAAATTTACTTTTAATGTTTGGAACATTGTTTTTGGATTAACTGACATTGCTTAATTGACAACGTTCTTTTAACAAGAGCACAATTTCTCGTACCATGGAAACCGCAGCCCATGATGATGATCATCATCATCATGGGCTCCTTGCCCGGACCAATGTGACTCTCCCTCTCCAGCTTTTTCTGTCTTCCATCAGTTGCCTCAGATTTTCAGATTCACAGTTGGCGTCGTGTGCTATTTGTTGGATGTACGTGGATCTAGGTCGTCCTCTGCTTGTGCGTCCGTGTTGTGAAGTCCATAGCAATACATCACTCACCAATTCATGCTTGCTCCTCAGACAATGACCGGCAAATCGTAGGCGTCTTTCTCTGATGGTATTAGACATGGCAGGTAGGTTGCCATAAAGTTGATGCTTCGTGGGATGATTTTGCCAATATATATTTAATATTGTTCTTAGCATACGGGTGTATGTGCCGTCTAGCTTTCTTTCCAATCTTTTGGTGAGTGTCCAGGTTGTAGCACCGTAAATAAGGACAGACAACCACTGAACTGAAGAACTGCCTTTTCAGTTTGTCAGCCAGTCCCGAAGTCCATACTGAATGTAGCCCATCCACCGCTTCAGTCAACGCATAAAGCCAGTTGATGTAAGGGACTAAGGAAAATACTACTTAAAAGTCCAAAAATAAACCGATGATATGTGTGAGACGAATAGATTTCGACCCAGAAAACAGCAATTCTTTCTCCCTTTCCCAGAAACATCGCTCATGGAATGTGAGGACCAAAGGACGAAAATAAGAGAAATAGAATGCTTGTATTTTAGTCGCTTCCGTCCATTACTGCTAATTTCAAATCCATGGAAGATTAGTTTCTGAATCAAATCAAATCAGGCTGTACTGTTATATGCTCAGTACGCGAATAATGTGGACCTGGCCCGAACAACTTGATGGCGTCAAGTTGGTGCGTGAGTGTCAAAGGTTATGGCTGACAAACTTAATGACATGGTTTTAACCCGACAAGCGAGTGCAGTTGTGAGTTCAGAGTTCACGGGTGCAGTCTAGCGCAGGTGGGAACATCAAATGGATTGAGGACCACCCCATACCACACAACCCTAATATATAAGGAAGGAACACATGTGAGTTTTTAGTAAAAACGAGAGAACTAGTCAAAGGTAGATTCAGAGTTAGAGATCGAAAGACAGGGTCTAAGATTCGGAGGAGAGAGTCTTCTTGCCGGCAAGATGAGGAAACGAAAAAGAAGAAAGAAATCTGAATCGATTCAGCGTTACAGAGACCATCACAGAAATGAGGAAGATCCTGATTAAAGGTTGTGCACAAATAATAATAAACAAGTTGTGTTTTTAGGAGCATAATTTGATTTCCAGATTGAAGCGCAACAGTCGGCCAAAAGAAGGAGTAAAGGTATGTGTCTTAAAATCTCCTTATAGACTGTATGTATGTAACACACACACACACAACACAACACACACACACACACACACACACACACACACACACACACACACACACACACACACACACACTTAAGACAGACAATCAACAGCCATGTCATAGTTATACACACCATACGAATTATATAGACCCGGTACGCAACAGCACGTTGATTCGTGCCGGCGTTTAAAATAACATGTAGGAAAGCCATGCACAACGTGTTATTCAAGCCAATACGACGGAACGACCGTCGATAGTGTGCTACTTTCATGGAGTGAACAGTTTCACCAGCGTCGTTACCTTTGCCCCATTTCTGTGTGCTGATATCGCCATTTTGTCTTGTGTATAAATCAGTTTCATTGTAAAATAGAAAAAAAAAAAATCTGCATGAAAATTCCGATAAGAGATTCTAATGTCTCTGCACTCATTTCGTGTTCTGTCGGATGGGTGTTTATCTGGAATATAGCGATCGTTCCTATTGGATTATTCGGAATAATATTCTCTGCTTAAGTGCTATTCGCAGAACGTTCCGGCTGATTTCATCTTCGACATTCTTCAAGTGTATCTTTTGAACCCAACAAGTCTCGCGCTAAACTAATAAAACAACTGTTAGGTAAAATTTAATTTTTCTTATCAACATAATCTTCTATGATGTTACAATTCAATACTTTTTGTGGAACGATTTGTCTTTGACATCAGTTTTCGGTATCACTTCTTAATCGGAGTCAAAATTTTAGTCAAATCTCTTTCCTTGGAGCATTCGTTACGATCGACTCGTTACTAAGTGTTTTGTTTTTGCATAAAGGCATTTATTTCTTATTTTACCACGAACCATTTTTTTTCGCGATTTCTTTCTTCAAGAGCACGAATAATACTTTATAATATGTTGTATATTCGCTGCGACCGGTCATTCAATGTGCTTATTAGTCTATATAATTTCTAAATCAACTTTTATCACTGATTTCCGATATATACGCCTGACAGCAAATAAAACACAACACAGCTGATTTATGAAAATATTTTGTTTATTCCACACTAGCAACACTTTTTGATTTAGTATGACGAGTTTTGACATCAGTGAAGGCGCGTGGCGGGGGTGTAGTGCGGATGTTTTGGCAGTGTCCTCGCTTTCTGACCAACTGTTCTGTGTCCGCTGTTCGCTTTCTGTGCTGACGATTTGCATAATCATTTTTTTCACCCTGGATTTTTCCATTGTCAATTGTTCTAATCCTTTGAACGATATTCCTGATTAATTCCACATTCTAATAGACAATGGTGGAAAGCGTGGCCTTCGTTATAAAGATGGCCGGCCAGATGAAAAAATGACGTCATCGCCGAGGTCCCAACAAGCAAGATATGTGGAACTCTTAGACTGTCAATAATGAACAGTAATTTTTACAGACAGCGTTACAAAACTTCAAAATTGGATAAAAATAAAAAAATAAAGAAAGAACACGATGATTTATACTGAAACTCATCTAATATTAATAATAAAAAATAATTTAAAAAAAACACAAGTTATTTGTTTAAGTGTTATAAGCAATTGAATATTTCGTTGTATTATAGATTTTAAAGATTAGAAAGCGTTCTTTAATTACTTATAAATTACATTTTAAAAAGTGAAGGAACACGATTTGATTTGAACTAAACTTGAAGTTTATTTAATATAATTAAATGAAAATTATGCATGTAAGATTATGAATATTTGAAGCAGAACACAAGCAAAACATTTGATATGAGTTAAGACAATTAACAAATATTAAAATTAAACTTTTTTTTAATCAAAATGAATATTTTTTAATCAAAATTAACAATATTTTTTTTAATCAAAATGAATATTTTTTAATCAAAATGAATATTTTTTAATCGAAATGAATATTTTTTAATCAAAATGAATATTTTTAATCAAAATGAACCACAATATTTTTTCAAAATCAAAAACAATATTTTTAATAAATTCATGAAATATTGCACAGTAAAAAAATAATTAACCTAAAGAAAAAATCATGTTTCTTATTTAAGATTATTTCACCACATAACAAAAATAACATGCAAAATCATTTTTTTATATCCATATTTTCAGCTTGTTAAAATACGTGGGTTTGTATTACTGTACACATAGATTCGAAAAAGTTGTCAAAAAACAAATATATAACAAATAAATGTTATCAAAGGCAAGATAAGTTACTTTTCTGCCAAACTGGATATATTTTTCGTGTTTTTATTCAATGTAACATGTTTATTCAGCTCGAAAAACATACAGTGTTTACCGATGTATTCGAAAATTCAAGATGGCGTCTCACACCCTCTTTAACACCGTAAGTTTGGAAAAAGGTGTTATAAATAAAAAAAACTATTCAAAATACTCTTAAAAACCCGCTGAATATATGTCAACCTATGTCACGGTAACATATATTGAGCGAGTTTTTAACAGTATTTTATCCGGTTTTTTTATTTATAACATCTTTTCCCACACTTACCGTGTTAAAGAGAGAATCAGACGCCATCTTGAATGTTCCAATACATCGGTAAACACTGTATGGTTTTCGAGCTGAATAAACATGTTACACTGAATAAAAACACGAAAAATATATCCAGTTTGGTAGAAAAGTAACTTATCTTGCCTTTGATAACATTTATTTGTTATATATTTGTTTTTTGACAACTTTTTCGAATCTCTATGTGTACAGTAATACAAATCCGTTACGTTTCTTCCAAACTGGATATATTTTTCGTGTTTTTATTCAATGTAACATGTTTATTTAGCTCGAAAAACAGTGTTTACCGATGTATTCGAAAATTCCAGATGGCGTCTGATTCTCTCTTTAACACGGTAAGTTTGGGAAAAGGTGTTATAAATACAAAACCGGATAAAATACTGTTAAAAACTCGCTCAATATGTTACCGTGACATAGGTTTACATATATTCGGCGGGTTTTTAATAGTATGTTGTATAGTTTTTTATATATAACACCTTATCCCAAACTTACCGTGTTAAAGAGAGAATCAGACACCATCTTGAATTTTCGAATACATCGGTAAACACTATGTTTTTCGAACTGAATAAACATGTTACATTGAATAAAAACACGAAAAATATTTGGTAGAAAAGTAACTTATCTTGCCTTTGATAACATTTATTTGTCATATATTTGTTTTTTGACAACTTTTTCGAATCTATGTGTACAGTAATACAAATCCAATTACGTTAATGAAATGAAAAGACCACGAGTGAACGCGCGTTTTTTTTAGTTTAGTTTCATATATATATATATATATATATATATATATATATATATATATATTTTTAAATTTTATCTTTCTAGCTTTAAAAAAAAGTTTAAATATTTTATCAGCCGGCATAATTTATTTTTAAATATTGAAAAATTTCAGGAAAATTAATTTTTGCTAGATTTTTAAAACACGTGTTTTAAAGAATCGATGTTGTCTCGCATTTTCATTAGTTTTGTATGCTGTAAAAATTTTTTTTTTTATATTAGCAATTTATTTTAAGCTTCTTCTTTTGAATGGTAAAAAATTTAGGATGATAATATTGAATTTAATTATAGTTACATCGTGTTAAATACAGGGGGGCACGTTAAAACTTACTTTGCTGAATGGAGATGGTGTAAAATCTTCTTTTTTTTTTTACTGCATTATAATTCTTTATCTTTCGGAAATGAAAATACTGTCACTTTTTGGTCCTTTATGATAATTTCCTCAGCAATTTGGAACGATGCACCGTGAAGGCATTTTAATAAAAAAAGAAATATTACACTGATTCCAAGACGTTACGAGTGCCTACCGGTGTCACCGGTAAGGACTATCCGTGATGACGTCAGCAGATTAAATTATTTTTGCCCACCGGCCATCTTGTCTTTTAAGACGGTATTGTGGAAAGTCTCACATTTCTCAAATGGAATTAATTTGCGTGTGTGCAACCCATCGAATTTCTCCCTTTCCAGGGTTACGTGCCAAATTTCCAACAAATATTTGCTATTGATGGTTCTTCATTTCTTCAATGAAATCGATAAATACAAATTCTAAATATAAAATAAATCAAACTGCCCATACTGCATAAAATTAGATGAACCTGCATATATTTCACATTGCCATCGTTTATGTACAATGGTTTTATGTAAACATTAATCATATAAACATATGCGCATATTTAATTTAATATAAATAAAAATGCGCGCAGATAAAGAGAACAGATCACTCAATAAATTTCAGGCCTAACTAATGAGACAGTTTTTACCATTGCCGTGTGACGTTGGTGCATTATGTTGGTAGAACCATTTTTCTGGCGATTTCTTTCTTCAAACGCACAAATAACGAGATTGCTTTTTTTTTCTCAAT
This sequence comes from Euprymna scolopes, assembly GCF_053919585.1. Classification (NCBI taxonomy): domain Eukaryota; kingdom Metazoa; phylum Mollusca; class Cephalopoda; order Sepiida; family Sepiolidae; genus Euprymna; species Euprymna scolopes. Next base: position 2,002,732 of record NC_136490.1, read on the forward strand.
GAAATCGATAAACAAAATACGAAGCGCATTTCAAAATACGAAACTTCGACTTTGCCTTTTGATGTTTTCGCATTTGATCGCTTTTCACTCCATTCACTTGACTGTCAATTTGATTCCCGTGATAGATCCATGTTTCATCCATTTTTACATACTTTTTTTTCATAAGCTCTTATTTGTTGCGTTCAAACAGTTGCAAACAATCGTCGACAAGTTGTTTTTGATCGACCATAAGAAAAAAAATGGAACTACTTTCAACACAGCTGCTTCATTGACAAATTCTTATATAAAATGGTGAACACATGTCCTCCAGTTACCTTTAACGCATCTGCGATTTAACGCAACTTTAATTTTAGATTGGTTTGTGGACTTTTTATTATGGTTTCAATGATAATTACCGCATTTGGACGATGTGATTGTTTAGCATCATTTTCATTAGTACGTCCGCATTTCAATCTAAATTTTAGCCGACTTGTCCGTACGTCCAGTGTCATTCCAAACATTGATTAATGAGAAATGAATTACCCCCCTCGTTATAGTTGGTCTTTATCAGTTTAAAATAATTAAAACTATTTCTTCTCCAATAATTAAAAAAAAAACAACAACAAAAAACATGGCTGTCTGTTTACGGTTTAAAATTGTTTATTTTATAATTAAAAAAGTCATGTTGAGAGAAGACTAAGTTTCTTTTTAGAATTCAAAAAGATGTGAAGTGAATTGACATGCGTTTCTTTATAATTTATATGAAAATTATTTAGAAGAAAATAAAGAAAAACAATGTGTTCTGTAAAATAAAATACGCATCAAGTGCGTTTGAAAGCCAGATCACAACGTACTATAAGGAAAATAAACAAATATTTTACTTGTTTGAAATTAATCACAAATATATTTCAGAGGTATACTCCATCTTCAGTGTGTTGTTTTGTTTCTATTTTTTTTTCCTTGCCATGTTGTAACGTTGGAGAAAGAGGTCTGTTTGTAAAAAGCCGCGCGGCTAGCGGTTATATTTTGAAATGTTTCAACTGTGCGTAGGCAACGCAAGAATAACGTCAAGAATGAGAGTTCATATAGAAACTTTGTGTTGTGTGTTGAATTTTCATTGAAATTTTTTTAAAATCAATTCTCTTTAGCTTTAAAAGGTTAAAAAATATTTTGCTAAAAAATATTTTTAATTCGTCGTTATTTGTTTTATGTTTTTGCTATTAATTTTATTTATAATGTGTTTAAAAAATTTAAAACTACCGTGGAATTTCCACGGGTTCTGCTAGTTAATATGATTACTCTTAACTGAGCAGCATTTTCCAATCAGAAAGCAATGCTTTATCAACGCACGATATTGTTCTTTGCTTTTTAAATATTTAACGGTAACTGTAATTGTAAAAGTAATAATCCCATTGAGCTCAAATTTAACATATACCACTTGAAGGTAAGTACTTTATAAAATAATAACAGTTTTTATTAGTTGCGTAATGTATATATGTGACCCGAGTGAAGTTATATGAAATAAACATTGCTTGTTAGTACGTAATAAAGAGAACATCTATGTTGAATGATAAGTATGAGATAAATATAAAAAAAACAAACAAACAAACAGACAAAAAACACCAAAAATCAAAAACGATGTAATATCTGAGAAATGTGACGTTGGTCCGTTTACAGACAGACACCGAATCTAAATGAAAAACATATAAAACAGATCAGTAATTGCCAACTTCAGTTTCCAAAATTATAGACCCTAGCAAAAAAAAATAAACAATCAAAAAACGAGAAAGAAAATGGTGGCTTTTAGTGTAATTGTTGCGGAGTATTTTTTAATCATCAAAATTTGCAGTATTGTTTGGATTCTTCGAACTACTGCTCTCAGCTTGAGTTTTATTTTCCCTACGTTTCGGTTGATGTAACCTCAAACCTTCTTCGGGCGTATTATGTCGAACAGGAGAAGTTTTCTGTCGAACTCGGGAAATTAATAACTGGTTCTGTTCGAAATTCCGTGCTAATTCCCGAGTTCGACAGAAAAAATTCCCGAGTTCGACAATGTCGACCTGAAGACCAGATATTGTTGTGAAAATAAAACTCAGTATGAATATAAAAGTCTGAATATCCAAATAATATGAACGGAAATCAATCGTTTCAAAAAGTCTCGAAACGTTTATGAAAATTGTTATTCATAAATAGTTAGGGAATCCCAAGAACTTTTTATGTTCACTTTTTAGAGAATGGCCCATTTGTTTGTTTGTAGGTTTGTAGGTAGGATGAATTAATAAATCACTTGCGAATTTTCTAGGACTTCGTGAACTTTTCCAGAACTTCCTCGTCATATAATAGATTTCATTAAATGTTGGTGCGGCTCCAAGCTAAGGGATGGGTCCATAATATTTTTGTTTACAGACGCATAAACTCTAGTTAAATATACAATTATATTTAACTATGGTTGGTGCTAATCCAAGAAAAAATTAAGAGCCAGGAACTCGTCTGGTTACAACCACTACCAACCACTATCAAGAAATCTCCTTTTTTTCTCTCTCCATGCACGTAAGATAACATAGAACTACCAGAATTTCTTTCAGAGAATTTTCCATCCGTGGGACACAATATAATAGGGCTGCTTCCCCGCTGAAGAGAACATAATCGTCTTTAAGTCCAATGTAAACAAATAAAGGGAGGAATGATAAAATTGTCACCATAGAAAAGACAACATGATTCCATTTCCATTGAATGAAAATCAGTTTTCTTTTTCTGTTGCAGACCATCTGCTAGTTGGCTACTTGTGCACACATCCCAATAGCGATAGAGGCCTTCTATCATGTATGAAAGTGATACAATGTTCAACGAACGAGATCGGAGATGCGCCACTGTACAACTCATGCTCTCTACCGATCCAAGTTATGACAACATGACGATTGCCAACGGTGACGCTCAGCTCAGTGATTAGACGACGACGAAACTCCACGACATTTCCAGAAGCCAGAGTTGCACCAAAAGAAGGTCATGTTGACTGTTTGGTGGTCTGCGACCGGTCTCATTCATTATAGCTTTTTTTAAATGCAAGCGAATTTATCACGGTGGAGAAGTAATGTCAACAAATGGATTAAATAAATCAGAACCTTCAACAACATCCAGCATTAGTCAACAGAAATAGCCCCATTCTCCTCCACGACAATGTCTGTCAACACATTGTAAAACCGACTCTGCAGATGTTGAACGAATTGGACTACGAAACTCTGCCTCATCCGCCATACTCCCCGGACCTCTCACCTATCGACCACTACTTTTTCAAGCATCTCGACAACTTTCAGCGTGAGAAATGCTTAAAAAATCTAAGCGATATCAAAAACGCCTTCAGTGACTTCATCGCTTACCAGAACGTAGGATTTTTTCGTTACTGGCATAAAAATACTTGTTTTGCGTTAGCAAAAGTGTGTTGCTTCTGATGCTGCTTATTTTGGTCAATAATTTTTGTTTGAGCCGAGATATGTTCATCTGAATTTCAAAGTTAAAAACCGCAAGAACTTTCTTGTCAAATTGATACTTTTCATTGGTCTGTCAACTTGAGCTTAAAGCATAAGTTTTGGTGGTCTTAAATTCGAAACATAATTCTATCACGCTTAAATTTTAAATATTATTCTCGTTTATCTGTCATGCTGAAGCTTTAAATCACATTTAACCGATAAATTTTCAGATGGGATGAATGTATCAGAAGTATATATACGTTTTGGGTTGCTTCAATTATTGATCGTTAAGAACTTTTATTGATCATTAAAAACTTTTATCGATTGTTAAAAAACTTTTATTGATCGTTAGAAACTTTTATGGTTCTGATCTTAAAGTAATACATAAAACAGGCAAAGTTGCATGTTCGAAAAGAAAAATGGGTGACAAGAATTCAAAGCTTGATTTTGAAAAGGCGGAATTCGATATGCTAAACGCCGGGTAACGCAAGCAATTAAAATGTTTGAAAAAAAAAAAAATGACACGGATTTTTGTGTTCATGAAATTCGTGCCAATAAAATGAAACAATATGGAGGCTTGTTGAAACCGGATATGGAACGCGCGATGAGAAAAAGTCACTGAAAACTGAACTTCCGTTTGAAATGCTACCATTAATGCATGAGGCGCGAAAAGTTATTTTTTCGTTCGCTCTTAAAGACTGGAATAAAATATACCGATCCTCAGCTTGAAACTATGAACTTCCGTATGAAATGAGCAAGCGTTAAAATGTAAATGCTATTAAATTACTTTCAGAATTTTTTCCCTAAGATTTGATATTGACTAACAGATGAACTATTTGAAAAAAAATATAATTATCTCTACTCGATTGCTCACTTTTAACTATCTGTTTGTCTATCTATCTATCTATCTATCTATCTATCTATCTATCTATCTATCTATCTTTCTCTCTCGCTATCTATCTATCTATTTATATCTGTATGTCTTCTATCTATATATTAATCTATCTACCTGTCTTCTTATATATCTATCCATATATTTACCTACCTACCTACCTACCTACCTACCTACCTACCTACCTACCTACCTACCTAATTATCTATCTATCTATCTATCTATCTATCTATTTGTTTATATATGTATGTATGTATCTATCTCTATCTATCCTTTTATATATGTATATGTCTATATATATATATGTAGACTAATGATAGATACTCCATCACAGATGTGGCAACAATACTTCATGTATGGATTCATCGTGGCTTCGTAAAAATATAGGATATTCTAGTACGGTCCTATTTGAAAAAAAATGTATGCTCTGCTCGATTGCTTACTGTTTAATATCTATCTGTCTGTCTGTCTGTCCATCTATGTATCTATCTGTTGATCTATCTTAATAAATTAATATATTTATTTATGAAGCTTATCATATAATACTTATATTAACTTTCAGTTTGTTTGTGTTTTAAATTTTCATTAATTTTTTTGTGTATTTATTTTTTGTTTCATTTTTTATAATATTTTGACATATTTTTATTTACATATTTTATTTTATTAAATTTATGCAATTATTTATTTATATTTATTTATTTTTTAATAATACAAGCGGGGAGTATTCTCATCTAGATCCTTTTCGAGGGGTCTTCAAAGAATTTTAAAAAATTTCATCTTAAATCATTTGATTTAGTTTTATAATCGTCTCTGAATAAAATTCTCTTGTGCTTTTTGAGAACCTAGTTTATAAAAATACTCCATATTTTTCAGTAATGCTTTGTATATTTTTAAGAGAATTATTCATTAAATTATATTGTTCAGGGATCTTCCGGTTGTTGAACATTGCCCCAATATATGTTAGGAAATAAGAATAGTTAACTATTTAAATCAATATATATTAATTACGAAAGTAGCACCACAGAAACATCTTAGGAGAAAAACCCATCAGAGTTTGGGCATTTATTTTATTGCTTTTTTAAGTGATTTAGTATGTAATTTATCCAGTTGTTAGTGGTAGGTTAAGTCAATTGGGATATTTAACTAAATGGGGTAGGGTAAGGGTTAGGGCTAGGTAAATGTTTTACACACACACATATATGCATATATATACATATGCACATTTAAACTAAAACAATTGGAATATTAGTGGTAGATTAAATCAATTGGGATATTTAAGTAAATGGGCGCTTTAGGTATATGTTATATACATACATATATATAGTATGTAAATTATCTATGATTTTAGTTAAATTATAGATTATTTTATAATATAATTAAATTAAATTATAGGGTAATATAAAGGTTACTAAGAAGATGCTCTTTATAATGCCTGCAGTTTATAGAAGCTTCTAATCTTTTATTGAGTAACTGTCTTATAATATAATATAAATATTTTCCTGTAACACAAGATAACATTTCGTATTTCGTAAATAACAAATGCTGTAAATATATATTATAGTTTTTTAACGAGATACTGTTGAAGCTAGTCTGGATGGTTATGAAACATATGTAACACCAAAGAGATAAATCGTATAATAAAGCACATGTAGTGATATATGATTGTCTTGATTGTTATGCAACTCGTCGTCGTCGTCGTCGTCATCGTTGTCGTCAGCGCCCACTCGTGTCCGAGTATCGGGTCCATCATCTGTCTCCTATCTTCTAGGATGCCTATACTTCACATGCCTCATAGCCTTCACATGCCTCATAGCTCTTTTTTGTCTTCTTTTTTCCTCAAAGTCCATGGCATCTTTGCGTGCCGAGCTCCTCCATTTTATCCCCCCCGCAGCCTGTTCCCATGTGGAAGGGTCGATGATAGTCATTGCCAGGGTGCACTTTAACTGGTCTTTATAGCGCTGTTTAGCTGCTCCTCGTGGTCGAGTCCCATTGACGAGCTCGCTATAAAGTATTTTAAGGATCCATTCCACATCAGTATTATGGAATTATAATATATATATATATATATATATATATATATATATATATATATATATATGAATCCTTCCAGGCTGCAAAAAAAATACTTTATAGCGAGCTCGTCAATGGTACAGTTATTATATATATATATATATATATATATATATATATATATATATATATATATATATATATATATATAATAGCTGTGCCCGGCCAGCGTTGCTGTGGCTCAGTTTGTTAAAATGGAACACATTCCCCAAGAAAAATTGCATTTTGTATTGTTTATTTACTTTTATTATTTTTTGCTATTTTTTTTATCGATAAAAGTTGTTTTTTCCCCAAGAAAAGATTAATTTTTTACCATAAATTGTTAGGTGAAAGTTTTTTCCAGGAAAACTTGCACTTTTTTAAAAGAAAGTTGGCAGTAAACTTTTCTTTTTGAAAACAAAATTTTTATTATAAAAAGAAAAGACGAATGTTTTATATGAACACTGTAAATAGTTAGATGAAAGTAGAGAAAAGATTTTTTTCAAGAGAATGTACAATTTTTTTTTGTCAACAAATATTAAGAAAATAAACAGAAAAATACTCTGATTATCAATTAATTATGCAAATAAAATATAAAATGTTGACTTAGTGTTTCAACAGTTGGACAACACTCGGCTGAATCAGGTGATTGTCGGTCAAACCCTAACCATAATTGTCAAATTCTGCATGGCATCATTCTTTTTAATTTCGTCTTTTGTTCAATTTTTTGAGTGGGCTGTCAGTGATTGCAAACTAACAAATTTAACCAAAATGCAAAAAAATTCAACAATTAAATAATTTTAATAAGTGGTCAGCTTCTAATACAAATCCAAGTAAATCAATTCTCATTGGAAACACTCAAGGGAAGGACGAAACCAAATTATTGCCAGTATATTTGGGAGAGGTTCTATTTTTTCTTTTTTTTTCAATATTCTAAGCAGATTTGACACTCAGCTACCAGATTTTTATGGGTCGCTCGGTTTCTAATATAACGTAACTAGATCTAGATGTTTATAACTTACAATAAAACTTGCGGAATACGCGCTGTTTTACGGTTGTTGTAAAAATGGAACGGAAACTTAAATTTCGCTCAGTTTTAATCTTTATTTTTAATTGTGCCTCCCAATAATATAATCAAAAGAATAACATTCAACAATTGTACTTTATATCAAACAAGAAATATTAAAAAAAATATTAACGAAAGGGAAGTAACTCCATTTTTAAACGAAAAAAGTCAGTTTGGTCTTTTTGTTATTTTTTTTTTTACATAAGTCCAACTTACCGTTCACATTGGAAATGTCGACATTTATAGGTTGTCGGGTATGTTTAAAATGATAAGCACTCCAATCTACCCATGTTGAGAACGGCTTCCATAATAGACACTCCCAACCCCCCCATGCTAAAAACAACATACCCGAAAACCTATAAAAGTTGACATGTCGAATGTAAACGATGAGTTGGACGTAATGTAAAAATATACCGAATTTAAAAGGAAATAACATTTAAATTTCCGTTCTATCAACTGTAAAGCAGAGCATTCTCCGCAAATTTTACTTTACTTAGTGTATTAATGATATTTTTTTAAGTAAAAATAATATTTAGTTTTGGTTATAAATTCCTAAACTCATTTCACACTAAATAATTTAGGTAACTGAAATAGGAATCTAATTGAATCCTTAATTTCCTGAATAATAAAAAGATGATCCACAATGGTCGATTTGCTGCTAATATCCATTTTCGATGAATATCTGAGAGGAAAGCAACCACATGTGGTTAATTTAAATTGAATTTCAATCACATGGTTACATTATCAATAATCACGTGATTAAATCCATTTAAAATTTACACATATTGTAAACACATTCTGTTTACATTAAGCAAGACCACAGTTCCTTTTAGTGATGTCACATGACGGCAGGCGGTGATAAATATATGTCCCAAAATAATAAAAATGGCCACATCGTTACAAAGAAAACCACCTATTTATTAAAGAAAAATTAAGTATAATCTTATAATTCAAAAGAGGTATAAAAACACGCATGGGCAAAGTAAAAATATCATACCAAAATGTCGAAGCAATCGGTTCAGTGGTTATTTAAGCTATTAATAATTAACGAACCAAGAATTAGATTTATATATATATATATATATATATATATATATATATATATATATATATATATGTGTGTGTGTGTGTGTGTGTGTGTGTGTGTGTGCGTGCGTGTGTGTGTGCGCGTATGTGTGGTGCAATCATGAAAAAAGGACCTTTAAATTCATGATAAAAAGTAAAATACGTCTAGAATAAAGAAAAAGGGGCAAAAAAAAGGAAGGAAAAATAAAAGGGGAGTCAGCTGACCAGTTTCGACCTTGCTTCCTCAAAGCTGTATCAAGGGACTTAAATTTTTTTAAAAACTCATTACGATTGGCATATACAAACTGAGTAACGTTTCAAGTCAAGTACACATACACGCACACACACACACGTATATATATATGTATGTATAGCTAACAATATTGATTCTTGATTCTTAAGTTGTCTAGTAAATAAATAAGTAATAAATAAATAGTAAATGAACGAAGACCAAAATATCGAAAAATGAGAAAATATCAAATAATTAATCTCGACCATTCATGATACATGGCTTTTGGTGATTCTTTGCTATTTAATATACATCGACCAACGCGCTATTCTCAAACCGATCTGCCATAATACAAATGTATGTGTGTGTGAGTGTGTGTGTGTGTGTGTGTGTGTGTGTGTGAGTGTGTGTGTGTGTGAGTGTGTGTGTGAGATATATATATATATATAAAGAGAGAGAGAGAGAGAGAGAGAGAGAGAGAGAGAGAGAGAGAGAGAGAGAGAGAGAGAGAGAGAGAGTGTGGGGAGCTTATGTGTGCGTTCAGTGCGTACGTTAACTTCCTAGCAAAAGAAGATGAGGAAAAATAAAAAGTAGTTGACTGGGAACGATGAAGAAAGAAAGAAAAAGAGCGAGAGAGAAAGAAGGCAAGAAAGAGATAAAGAAAGAAAGTAAAAAAGAGATGTAAAATAAACCTCAGATAAAAGAAAGAATAAAGAGAGAAATTTTAATTAACAGGTGCGAAAATTGAAGCTATGTTTCATTAGTGTCCAGCTTGAACATCATTCAAAAGATTAGTTTTGTTTATCGTTTATTTACCTTCATTATAGTAATAGTTTCCTTGTTACTCGTTCTTTCTTTTTGAAATAATTTCTTTTTTTTTCAAAATAATTATGATGACGCGTACGTTTTAACGCAATTAAACCCATCCACGAATTTATAATTATATTAATGTATGTTACCTTAATTAGAGATAATGTCAACATAAAAAAATGATTTCAGCCATTCTCGAAGCGATCAAATAACTTGATGATGTCACGCGTTTTCACAGAAAGACAGAATAAATTAATGACGTCATGCGTTTATACAAAAAATAAAAAAAATAAACTCACTTTTTTTTTAAATTCGATTTCATTGTTAGACGAATCGTCACAGGAAGATATTTTTCTCAATTTGGTATTGCCATTTGATCTATCACATGTATACTTGAAATATCATTATCACTGGTCTGTCACGTTTAGTTTTGAAATATCATTATTACTGGTCTGTCACGTTTAGTTTTGAAATATCATTATCACTGGTCTGTCACGTTTAGTTTTGAAATATCATTATCACTGGTCTGTCACGTTTAGTTTTGAAATATCATTTTTACTTGTCTGTCACGCTTAGTTTTGAAATACCATTTTTACTGGTTTTGTCACGCTTAGTTTTAAAATGTAATTTTACTGGTCTGTCACGTTTAGTTTTGAAATATCATTTTGACCTGTCTATCATTCTTAGTTTTGAGATATCATTTCCATTGGTCTGTCACGCACTTAGTTTTGACATATAATTTTCACTGGTCTGTCACGCTTAGTTTTGAAATATCATTTTTACTGGTCTGTCATGTTTAGTTTTGAAATGTCATTTACACTGGTCTGTCACACTTAGTTTCAAAATATCATTTTTACTGGTCTGTCACAATTAGTTTTGAGATATCATTTTCACTGGGCTTTCACGCGTTTAGTTTTGAGATATTTTCACTGGTCTGTTACACTTAGTTTTGAAATATCATTTTTACTGGTCCGTCACACTTATTTTTTAAATATCATTTTTACTGGTCTGTCATGCTAAGTTTTAAAATATCATTTTTACTATTCTGTTACATTTACTTTTGAAACGTCATTTTTACTGGTCTGTTACACTTAGTTTTGAAACGTTATTTTCGCCTGTCTGTCATTCTTAGTTTTGAGATATCATTTTCACTTGTCTGTCACGCTTAAAATCATAACTTGCCTGACAACGACTTATGGAAGTCGAAAACATCTGCGAATACAGCAAATTTCTTTTCATACTCGAACAGAACGTTCGAACACTAGCCCGGCACAAAAAGAAAAAAAAACGGATTGCAAGAGAAACAAACGGGAATTATCCCTGCTTTTCAATGAAACATGCACTAGAGAAAAAACATGCTGCCTAAATATACTATCTCTCTCTCTCTCTCTCTCTCTCTATATATATATATATATATGCATATATATATACTAATTATCTATATATATATATATATATATATATATATATATATATATATATATATATACATAAAAAAATTAAAATTACAATTAAATTTACCAAAATGATCCAAGATGGTAAAATTAAAGTATATTATAAATATTAAAGAATTAATATTTATAAAATTATCTCAGCCAGATGTAAAAGCTCGATAAAACCAAATAGGAAATAGAGCTTATAATTTGAGCAAATAGTTAATAAAATATGTTAAAACACTTTGAAATGAGTTAAAAACATATTTAATCTGAAAAGGAAACACTAGATAAATAGATAGTCCTTAATCCGCGGATTTTCGAAGAAATACTTTCCTTCTCATCAGAGAGTATGAATTGATTGATCTGCTCATCTAACCCTGACTTAGGAGCTATAAGCAAAAATATCTTAGATAGAATCATCCCTACTATTAAAGAAAAAGTAGGTTTCCCTCTTTGGCTGAATTCAGATTCCGTAATTAATTGGTTTGTTTCCCTTAAAAATAAACACCTCCTTAACTTCATAACATTTGACATCCAAAATTATTATCAATCAATTTCTCCGATCCTTTTAAATAAGGCTCTTATCTTTGCTAGTAGAAATTCTGACTTAACTAATTTAGAAATAAAATGAATTCTCCTAGCGAGAAAGTCCCTTATACAATTTAACAATAAGCTTTGGACTAGAAAGGATACCCCTGATAATTTTGACATCTTGATGGGTCTTCTGACTCTGCAGAAGTTACCGATTTAGTGGGACTCTTCTTATTGAAAGAACTTAAATACAACTTTAAACATATCCAAGGGGGTTTTCATAGAGACGATGCCCTTTTTACTACAACAGCCTGACCAAGAGAGTACAACAAAACTATTAAAAAATTACATAACTTCTGCAATAACTTTGGCCTTTCTATAATTATCGAACCAAACAAAAAAACTTCAAATTTTCTAGATGTTACACTTAATCTTAACACCGAAACTCATAGCCCCTATCATAAACCTAATCTTACGCTTTTATACGTCCATACATCTTCTAACCACCCCAACTCAATTATAAAATCTATAATACCATCTGTCTCTAGAAGAATTTCTGCTCTTTCTGTTGATAAAAAACTTTTAATCAAAATGCTACTTTTTTCAATAATGCATTATGGAACTCAGGACACAAGGAACAGATTTAATACAACAATTATGCTCCTCCTGCAGGCCGCCTTAAATGTGTAATCACACACAATATGACTCTTAAGAAACCAGTTCAAATAACAAGATCTGCCGCTAT